>NW_017671754.1:188084-254608 GCF_001879085.1 Nicotiana attenuata
AGGGAGCTGTATTGTTAGTTTTCAGAGCGATTGGAGGCGGCGTCGCCACCCTCAGGCAGTGGGGTTTGGTGGCGGCTTGGATTAGGGTTTGAGAGGAGAGGTAGGGTGAGGGAGATGAGGAAATGGGGGTAGGGGGGAGCGCTCGGACAGTCTTATACTGAGATCCTAGGACGATCTCGTCCGTTGGATTGACGAGCAACGGCTGAGATTAAACCCTAAAACGACGTCGTTTTGGGTTATGGGGGGGCTGGACCGGGTTTAGACGCGGGTTTGGGCTGGCCTGGGGCTTGTTTTAACACCTGGGCTCCGAATTTGTTAACAATGGCCCAATTCAAAGCAGCCTTCTTATTATAATTGTTTGTTCATTTTGGCTTTTGTATTTATTTATTATTTTTATATTTATTTATCTCTTCTGATTTTATAAAATGCTAAAACAAAACAAATACCTAATTAAACTATTTAACTCCTAAAATTATTTAAAACTCCATTTAAAGATAAATGCAACAATTAACAATTAAAAGTGCAAAGAACTATACATATTTTTTGTTTTCCTTGAATTTTTTTCTAAAACTAATTAATACCTAGTTAATACTAAAATTATGAAATTAGATCCCCTAAATGCAAGTGCGTATTTTGGTATTTTCATATGAATTAACATGCACAAATAAAATGCAAACAATTAACAGAAAATGACACAAAGATTCACAAAAATTGTAAAAATAAGGAAAAATCATTTTTGTTTGATTTTTTGGGAATAATTCATATATAGGGCAAAAATCACGTGCTCACAGGAGTTTTATGGGCATATCGCACAACAACAAAAACAAGCACAGGTGAAACACCCTTCTCTTTAGTTTATGGAGGTGAGGCATTGATCCAGGTTGAAATAGGAGAACCAAGCACAAGATTCTCACAAGCAACACAAGAGTCTGATGATGAAGAGATGCGGGTCAATTTTGATCTACTGGAAGGCAAGAGAGAAGCTGCATTAATAAGAATGGCAGCACAAAAACAAGTGATCGAACGATATTACAACAGGAAAGCACGCCTGAGATACTTCAAAATTGGGGACTTCGTGCTTAAAAAGGTTTTTCAATCTACAAAGGCAGCCAACGCGGGTAAACTAAGTCCAACCTGGAGAGAGGCATGAGATTTTTCCAAGGCCTGCACCTTGTCTTCAGAAGTTCGCAGATCTTCCTGTGTCTGAGTCAAATTCTGTATCAAATCTCCAGCATAAACTTCTTTTTGACTTAAAAGGGCTCTCAACTCTCTAATCTCCTCACTTGCCTTAGATAATTGCTCTGAGAAAGAAGACTCGAGACACTCTTTTTCTTTCTCTGCCTGACTTGAAGAAGCCTTGGCAACCGCAAGCTCTGAGGTTAATGCTCTTATCTTCTGTTCCAGGTTATTCTTGTTCTCTTGCAAATCTTCTATAGTAATTTGAGCACTATCAAATTGTTCCTTCCAATTAACTGCTTCCAACTGAAAGTCACGAGCCTCCCTCTCTGAATCAAGAACAGCCTTTTCAGAGTCACGTGCCACCTTCTCTAAAGAAACTCTACTCATCAGCTCTGTACCAATGAGATTGGCCTGAAAATGATAAGGGAGGAAAATAAGAATTTTAGAGAAAATTTTGCAAAGTAAAGAAAGAAGGAAATTACCTTCAAGGTAGCATGAACTATGTCGTTCATCAAAGTCAGACAGCTATGGCTATTCATTTTTTCTTTCTCAATTGGGCCAATTAAGGGCTCAAGCCAAATATCTGCCTGACCAGATTTCCTCAAAAGGCTGTTGTTAGCAGGAACTTCGATAGTCACGCTCCTTATAGCAATACTTCTACTTGTAGAACCCACTTTTGTATTATGAACAGTAGAAGGAGGAGCGGTAGAAGAAGTGAAAATAGCAGATGGAGCAGGTATGGAGGGAACCAAAGGCACGACAGAAGAAGGAAGAGAAGAAATTGAAGATATGGGAGTTGAAGAGGAAGATAGGGGAGGTTCATCCAAAACAGGTCCTAACTCACCACTCTCAAAACCACTAACGAAAAGTTGGTTAATCAATTCATGAGTGTCATGAGGGGTGACAACATCATCATCGGAGACAAGATTAATAGGCCCGGTAGGAGAAAGATGAGGGGAAGTTTCAGCTTCGTCAGAGACGATACGTCTCCTAACTCTTGGCCTTGTCACCAAGGAACCATCCTCCTCTTCTTCCTCGGAGTCATCTTCTTCAATGGTTTTTCTTTTCAAGAGTATATCCTGAGCCCTCTCTAAAGAAATTCGAGTTCCTGAAGAGGAACGAGAGGCCGCAACTATTTCAGTAGTAACACCTCGAATAGCAAATCCTGACAAAGAGAAGGTTGAAAGTTAAAGCAATAAAGGGAAAATTTTTTACATATGAGAAAGACAAAAACTCATACCGTGAGTCTTTACTTTCCAACCGTGACGATTGGAAATAAATTTCCAAGACCTAGCCTCCATAGGCGCGATCTTCAACAGTTTATCTACCCAACCATGAAAATTGGGAACGTTCTCCACAACTCCCATGGTTGCTAAAAAAAATAATAAAGTTAAAGGAATTGATAAACTTGAAAGAAAAAGGTACGAGAGAGATGAGAGACTTATGTGCAAAGTTCCACTTCTCAGGGAAGGGAACGTTTTGTTCACCCACTAAACCAACTGTGGGGGAAGCAACAAATCGGGCATACCAGCCACGATGCTTATCATCTTCTGGGCTCACCAAAACCCTCTTACTCCTAGCCGCTAAGGTAGAGACACCATTACGAAAAAGTCTAGGGGAGTATAGATGAATTAGGTGAGGGAAGGTGAAATTAACGTCTGCCAAATTGGCCAGATGTCTTAAACAAGCAACAGCCCTCCATACCAGCGGGCCAATCTGTGCTGAACAAACTTTGAAGAAGCGACAGAAATCGAGAATCACTGGATCAATAGCTGGTTTAAAACCAAGAGTAAATGGGTATGTGTAAACAAAAGAAAGTCCAGTCATATAGGAGGTAATTCTTTGATTTGGATTGGAGATTACAATGGGAAAATCGTTACTCCAGTGACAATCTTTGCGGACTATGGGAGCTAAAATCTCTGTAAGCAAAGTGAGGTAAGCATCGGTACGATCTAGACCAGAAACTTGGGTTTGAAGTGATTGTCTATCGTGGTGAAAAGATAAATCGTTAGGGACTATCTCTTCTACCAAGGGCTCCTGTAATGGTTCAGAGGCCTCCTTGCTCTTAGAAGATGATTTTTGGGTAAAAGAACCTCTAATTCTAGAGGAAGAACCAGGGCTAGGAGAAGGCATGGCAGAACCGCCACCACGAGAGGATCCTAAGCTACAAAGTCTCCCACCCCTTCTATGTCTAACAGGGGCATTGGGAAAATTTTCTAAAATAGGAACTCTCTTAGGGTTAGGGTTCGAAGAAGACATGATGAGGAAGAAGAAGAAGTAAACAGAGATATGCACAGTTCAAATGTTCGAGAAAAAAAGTTTTATGTGGTAAAAGGTGAAAGGTAAAATTGTATTTATACTGATGGGTAACCGTCAAAAGTAAAAATGCAGTAATGGAAGGGTCACAATAATGGCAACTGGTACTTCATGAACAGTGGAGCCGAAAAGCCGAAAAGCCAAAAAGAAAGCCTGAGAAAGTGTTGTAAAATTATGGAACCAATAAGAAGATGACACGTGTCTAAAGCATTAAATGGAAGTGATAATTGAAGCGTCAACTCTGTCAGAGCATTAATGGTGACAAAAATTCTCCTTTAATGAATTCCACTTCCCAAATATTCAAACTGATGAATAAATGAGAAGTGGGGGGACTATCTGTATTGGGAAAAATTATATTTATATATATGGTGACGTGTCATGACACGTAGACTGGTCAAACAGTCAAAGAATTAAGGTTGGTTTACAAATACGAGCAACAACAGATACGAGCAACAACAGATACGAACAAGTTAAATGGAGAAGGCACGAGCAGTCATACAAGTAATTCAACGCTCGTACATATTCAAGACATTTAAAGGTCAAAGATCGTGAAGAGTCAAAGGAATGAATCTGACAGCAAAAAAGTGCCCAGATACAACATTTAATGAGTATTAAATACTGGAACCATTAGAGAATATGTATTTAACGTATATGATTGCATAACGTAATATTTAAAGTCATTAATTGCCCATAATTGTCTTATTATGACAAAGGTAACGTCTGTATTCCCAAAATGGCTATAAAAGGGAAAGTCACAAACAACTGTAAGCACGAAAAAAACACCATTGGAATATACTTTGATTTACTTGCTTTCTGATCATATTATTCACAAATTTCTTTCTTTATATACTCTTTTCCGATTATCAGTAACCCGTGTTCTTCTAAATTCAAGCTTTGACCTAAAATCTAATTTTTGGTTAAACAATAACAGTAACCATTTTTGCCAATTCTTCACGATCTTTATTTGGATCGTAATATAAAATGCCATCGGTAACAGTGTTAATTCCCGGTTGAACTAGAATTGACCCGGTACTAGGGTTAACCTCAGTACTTATACTTCTCCCCTCTTGCGCAGCTTTCATTTGAAGATATCTAGCTTTATCTCTAGGGTGTTTCTTTATGTGTCTAGTCAAACTACCCGTACCGCTACGGTCTCTAGTATATTTATGAGCCATCAAAGACCCACAAGTTTTACACTTAGCCTTATTTTGTTCTCTTAGTTGAGTAAAAAAGTGCCAAACAAGAGATGTTTTGGGGCGTTTAGAAGGTTGTCTATTAAAAGTTGGGGTTACTATAGGAGGGTCAAGCGGGGTATCATTTGGATTATTATCAGTTGGGTTAACAACATGACTAGTAGGTGTATCATCTAAATTCGGTTGCGTTTCATCTAAATCATCATTTTCCTCATCATTTTCATCAATAGTTTCATTAGGATAAAGAGCATTCATATATTCATCATTTAATTGTTGACCTGGAGCAAAATCATGGCAAAATTGACTATCGGTAAATTGAAAATAAGGATTATCACTATCAAGAATAATAGGTGGAGGAGGACGGGTAATAGGTCTGGGTCGGGGAGCCGGGGGATGAGTAGTAGCTTGGCGACTAAATTCACCAATTTTAGATTTTCCCTTACCAACAAACATTTTTTCAAAGAAAAGGCCATATTAATTATAATAATACAAACTAAAACTATAATATTAAAACATAAGAGTTGGAACGAGTTTACTGTGACGATCCGGCCCGTCGTCACGTGAGTTACCGCCCCGTTTCCACCATTTTATGCTTCATCATGTTTCATTATCAATAATTGCCGTGTTAGAGTTGATTTGGATTGGTTTTGGTAGGAAATGAGGTACTTAGTCTCTTGAAGGAAGGCTTGGTTTGGAAAAGTCAACCAGATGTTGACTTGTGAGTTAGAGGGCTCGGATGTGATTTTTGGTGATTCGGTTAGCTTCGGGGGATGATTTGTGACTTAGGAGTGTGATCGGAATTTATTTTGGAGGTCCGGTGTAGAAATAGGCTTGAATTGGCGAAGTTAGTATTTTGGCGAATCCGGTTGGTAGGTGAGATTTTTATCCGAGGGTCGGAATGGAATTCCGAGAGTTGCTGTAGCTTCGTTAGGTGATTTCGGACGTGTGTGCAAAATTTCAGATCATTCGGAGGTGTTTTAGTTAGGTTTTTTATCGAATGCGAGTTTTGGAAGATTTGGATGAACTTAGGCTTGAATTTGATGTAATTTGATGGTTTAGGTGTTATTTGTGATGTTTTGATGATTCGAGCAAGTTTGAATAAGGTGTTGGATCATGTTTGAGCTTTTGGTTGAGGTCCCGGGGGCCTCGGAGTGATTTCGGATGGCTAAACGGGAAGATTTGAACTTAGAAATGCAGCAGAAAAATGCAGCAGCAGTGCAGGGTGATTTTGTACTTCGCGATCGGGGAGGGCTCTCACGATCGCATAGAAGGTTTTGGGTGTCTGAGATTTTGCTTTACGCGTTCGCAATCAGGGAGTTGCGTTCGCGTAGGTTCGAGACCTGGAGCATTGCGTTCGCGGGGCTTGCCTCGCGTTCGCGTAAGAGGGATTTGGGACCCTTGTCATTGTTCTTCGCGTTCGCTGTCTAGGGGACGCGTTCGCCTAGCAGAGCCAGCTGAAGGTCCGCGTTCGCGAGTATGGGACGCGTTCGCGTAGAAAGGGGATGGGATCCTGCCGAGTTTATTCTTCGCGTTCGCGGTCAATGGGACGCGTTCGCGTGGTGGAGCCCGCTGAAGCCTCGCGTTCGCGGGATGGACACCGCATTCGCGAAAGGTTAATTTGGTCAGTGATATTTTTGGGCATCATGAACGCGAGAAGCCTTTCGCGTTCGCGCAGAAGGAATTGGCACCTGGGCAGAAGGGTTTTTATATTATTTCATCCGCGAAGCTTAGTCCATTTCCACCATTTTTGAACAACCTTGCAAGCTTTTAGACGAGGATAAAAGAGGTTTTCGACTGGGATCGATTGGAGGTGAGTCTTATGGCCTAGAAACATCGTTTAATTGTGGATTCAACACTTAAATTCATGGAATTTGATTAAAAGGAAAGAATTAGGGTTTGACTTTTTGAATGAAAATTTAGGGTTTGAGGGAGCATTTGAGCTCGGATTTTGGTAAATTTGATATATATAGACTCGTGGCGAGATAAGGAATCCGGTGATGTGAATTTTCTGATTTTTCGAGAAGTGGGCCCGGGGCTCGGGTTTTGCCAACTTCGTGAATTTCGATGTTTTTCGAGTCTTTTCGATTGGGTTATATTCCCTTAGCCTAATGTAACGTATTCGTTGTGGTTTTGGCCAGATTCGACGCGCGAGGAGGTTGATTTGCGAGGCAAGGGCATAGCGAGCTAGAACTTTGGCCAGCTTGAGGTGAGTAATGGTTATAAATGATGTCCTGAGGGTTTGAAATTCCGGATTTGCACAACGTAGTGCTATGTTGAGGTGAGGCACATGCTGCATGATGAGCGTGGGGTCCATTACTGCTGGGGATTTGGACTTGGTCCATCCCGATTGATGATTTTACTGTGTTTTTGACCGAGACTTAAATTATATCATTATAGTTTGGGCTAGTTGCCATGTTTGGGGCCTTGTGCTGACCTGTAGAACCCTTAGGGGTATTTGTACTGATTAACCTCCCTTTACTCGGTAAAAATCATACCCTCAGTCATGTTTCTAACTGCTTTATAAAATACGAACTGGCTCTAAATAGCTAAACCAAAAATGAGAGTAACATGTGGGCTGGAGTCCCTATCCTATCTTAGTATGCCCGAGGGGCTAAGTTCATATTGACTGAGAGGGGTTGAGAATCCCATTGTAAGGGTATTTGATATTTATTGGATCGGGCTGCACGCCGCAGCAGTATATATATATATATATATATATATATATATATATATATATATATATATATATATATATATATATATATACACGGATCGGGCTGCACGCCGCAGCAGTATATTATTGGATCGGGCTGCACGCGCAGCGGTATAATTATGATTTCGGCTATGTGAGGAGTAAATGAGTTGAGTACTGGCTTAAAGGATTTTATCTGGTTTCTTCATTCAATTGCTGTTTAAATGTTCTTACTGCTTTGATATAGAACTGCTTAGTGCTTTTTTCGAGTTTTCTTATCCTCAGTCGTTATTTATTNATATATGGATCTGGCTGCACACCGTAGCAGCATACTATGTGGATCGGGCTGCACGCCGCAGCGGTATAATTACGATTACGGTTATTGTGAGGAGTAAATGAGTTGAGAACTGGCTTAAAGGATGTTACCTGACTTCTTCTTTCAGTTGCTGTTTAAATGTTCTTACTTTTTTAATATAGAAATGCTTAGTGTTTTACGAGATTTCTTTCCGCCAGTCATTATTTATTGCTATTACTCACTGAGTCGGAGTACTCACTTTACTCCCTGCACCATGTGTGCAGATACAGGTATCCGGGAGGCGTAGTTGAGCTTTTGCTGCTATTCAGATCTCACCGGAGTCATCGAGGTAGCTGCATGACGTTCGCAGACCCGATTTCTCCTTCTATCCTCTTTACTTCTAGCATTTTTAGACTATTTTCATGTATAGGCTGTTCCTCAGACTTATATTAGAGGCTCTTGACTCGTGACACCAGATCGGTGGGATTGTAGTGATATTTCTTGATTTCCGCACATTTTTATCTACTGCTTCAGATCTATAATTATGTTAATTTGGTATTTAAACCCTGTTAATTGGCAATGAACTTTAATTGAGGGATTGAGAATGTTGAGTTGGTCGGGCTTTCCTAGCACTGTGTTGGCGCCATCACGATCGGGGTTGGGGTCGTGACAAGTTGGTATCAGAGCCTAGGTTACTAGGCCTCGCAAGTCATGAGTCGGTTTAGTAGAGTCTCGTGGATCGGTACAGAGACGTCTGTACTTATCCTCGAGAGGCTGCAGAACCTTTAGGAAAATTCCACATTCTTGAAATTCTTGTCGTGCGAACTTGTTGATCCGAATACTAAACTTCTCCTTATTCTATTCTCTCACAGATGGTGAGTACACGAGCTACCGGACGTGGCGGACGACCACCACTGCCACCTATTGAGGCCACCAGAGGCCGTGGACGCGGTCGCGGTCATGGCAGAGGCAGAGCAGCAGGGGCAGCGCCTGTTGATCCACCAGTTGCCCCAGTTCCGGGTCAGGTACCAGCAGTACCAGTTCAGGCACCGGCTGTGCCCATAGTGATTCCTGGCCTTCAGGAGACATTGGCTCAGATCTTGACTGTGTGCACGGGCCTGGCTCAGGTGGTTTCAGCCACCACAGCAGCAGCAGCTACTTCACAGGCCGGGGGAGGCAATCAGACCCCCGCTACTCGCACACCTAAGCAGGTAGTGTAGGGATTACAGACTCCAGAGGCACCTCCAGCTCAGCCAGCGGTACCAGTACAGGAGTTCAGGGTTCCGGTTATGCCCGAGGACGAACAACGCCGCCTCGAGAGGTTTGGTAGACTCCAGCCTTCGGTATTTAGTGGAGCTGAGGGCGAGGATGCCCAGGGTTTTCTCAACAGATGCCAGCGGATGCTCCGTACAGCGGGGATTCTTGAGTCCAGTGGTGTGGCTTTTACTACCTTTCAGTTTAAGGGAGCTGCCTTCACTTGGTGGGAGGCGTATGAGCGGCGTAGGCCGGTTGGTGCAGCACCTTTGACTTGGCAGGAGTTCTCCACTCTCTTCTTGGAGAAGTATGTACCGCAGTCTCTCAGGGAGGAGCTGCGTAGACAGTTTGAGGTGCTACGCCAGGGAGATATGACAGTGTCCCAGTATGAGATGAGATTTTCGGAGTTGTCTCGTCATGCAGTTTCGCTGGTTCCGACAGATCATGAGCGTATCCGCAGGTTTGTTGATGGACTCACCTACCCTCCTCGTGTTCTTATGACTAGGGAGCGAGTGCTGAGTGCCACATTCGAGGAGGTGGTTGATATAGCCCGGGAGATTGAGTCGGTTCGTCGGCAGGATTGAGACGAGAGGGAGGCCAAGAGGCCTCGAGGTTCTGGCAGTTACAGTGGCGCTCCTTCGAGGGGCCAGTTCTAGCAGTGTCGGGGTTGTTCTTTCAGGCCCGCTCAGTCAGCTCGACCCGAGTACCGAGGAGGATCTTTAGGTCGTGGTTATCAGGGTTCTCAGTAGAGTCAGCCATCTCTCAGCGCTCTTCCAGCACAAAGTTCGTCTCGTGCTCCATCTGCTCAGGGTTCTTCCAGGCCGAGTGCATCAGCTAGTCACTCCGGTGCGAGGGGTTCCCTTCAGTCCCAGTTCCCAGCACCCGGGAGTTGCTATGAGTGTGGAGAGTTCGGGCATATACGGAGGGAGTGTCCTCGTCGTGGTGCTAGCTCATCTCAGCAGAGGGGTCAGCCCTCATCTTCTGGTCCAGTTTCTTCAGCACCCGCCCCGCCAGCTAGGGGTGAGGGTCAAGCAGCCAGGGGTCGCCCCAGGGGTGGAGGTCGATCGGGCGGTGGTCAGGCTCGCTTTTATGCTCTTCAGGGCAGGACAGATGCTATTGCTTCGGATGCTATTATTACAGGTATTATCTTAGTCTGCCACATGGATGCCTCAGTTTTATTTGATCCTGGTTCCACCTATTCCTATGTGTCTTCATATTTTTCTTACCATTTGGGTACGACCCGAGGGTGTCTTGCCTTACTTGTTCATGTATCTACCCCGGTGGGCGATACGGTTGTTGTAGACCATGTATACCGGTCATGTTTGGTTACTATTAGGGGTTTGGAGACCCGAGTTGATCTGTTGATATCGAGCATGGTAGATTTTGATGTTATTTTGGGCATGGACTGGTTATCTCCGTGTCATGCTATTCTAGACTGTCATGCTAAGACAGTCACTTTGGCTATACCGGGTGTACCGAGGATCGAGTGGCGTGGTATGACTGACTATGTTCCTACCAGGGTGATTTCTTTCTTAAAGGCCCAGCGTATAGTTGGGAAGGGTTGCCTTTCCTATTTGGCGTTCGTGAGAGATATTAGAGCCGAGACTCCTAGCATTAATTCTGTCCCGGTTGTGAGGGAGTTTTCAGATGTGTTTCCTACAGACCTGCCGGGCATGCCGCCAGACAGGGACATTGATTTTGGTATTGGCCTGGTGCCGGGCACTCAGCCCATTTCCATTCCACCATATCGTATGGCACCAGCGGAGTTGAAAGAATTAAAGGATCAGCTTTAGGAACTCCTAGATAAAGGGTTCATTCGGCCTAGTGTGTCACCGTGGGGTGCACCGATTCTGTTTGTGAAAAAGAAAGATGGTACCATGAGAATGTGCATTGACTACAGGCAATTGAACAAAGTAACATTAAAGAACAAGTACCCCCTGCCTCGCATTGATGATTAATTTGATCAGCTTCAGGAAGCGAGGGTGTTCTCCAAGATTGACCTCCGTTCGGGCTATCACCAGTTGAAGATCAGGGATTCGGATATTATGAAGACTGCTTTCAGGACTAAATATGGGCACTGTGAGTTTCTTGTTATGTCCTTTGGGCTGACTAATGCCCCAGCAGCTTTCATGCATTTGATGAACAGTGTATTTCGGCCGTATCTGGATTTATTCGTTATTGTTTTCATTGATGATATTCTGGTGTACTCGCGTAGTCAGGAGGAGCACGCGCAACATTTGCGAGTTGTATTGCAGAGATTGAAGGAGGAGAAGCTTTATGCAAAGTTCTCCAAGTGTGAGTTTTGGCTCAGTTCAGTGGCTTTCTTGGGGCATGTGGTGTCCAGCGAGGGTATTCAGGTCGACCCGAAGAAGATAGAGGCGGTGCAGAGTT
This sequence comes from Nicotiana attenuata, assembly GCF_001879085.1. Lineage (NCBI taxonomy): Eukaryota > Viridiplantae > Streptophyta > Magnoliopsida > Solanales > Solanaceae > Nicotiana > Nicotiana attenuata. The sequence continues at coordinate 199,405 of NW_017671754.1, forward strand.
GGCCTAGACCGACCTCCGCCACAGAGATTCGTAGTTTCCTTGGGTTGGCAGGTTATTATCGCCGGTTTGTTCAGGGATTTTCCTCTATTGCATCGCCCTTGACCAAGTTGACTCAGAAGGGTGCTCTATTTGTATGGTCGGACGAGTGCGAGGAGAGCTTTTAGAAGCTCAAGACAGCTTTGACCACGGCTCCAGTGTTGGTTTTGCCATCAGCTTCAGGTTCCTATACTGTATATTGTGATGCTTCGAGAGTTGGGATTGGATGTGTATTGATGCAGGAGGGTAGAGTTATTGCATATGCTTCTCGCCAGTTAAAGCCCCACGAGAAGAACTACCCTGTACATGACTTGGAGTTGGCCTGCTATAGTTCATGCTTTGAAGATTTGGAGGCACTACTTGTATGGCGTATCTTGTGAGGTATTCACTGATCATCGCAGTCTTTAGCATTTATTCAAGCAAAAGGATCTTAATTTGAGGCAGCGGAGGTGGCTAGAGTTACTCAAGGATTATGATATTACCATTCTGTATCACCCCGGGAAGGCCAATGTAGTGGCCGATGCTTTGAGCCGAAAGGCGGTTAGTATGGGGAGTTTGGCGTATATTCCAGTTGGGGAGAGGCCCTTTGCAGTTGATGTCCAGGCTTTGGCTAATCGGATGGTGAGATTAGATATTTCGGAGCCTAGTCGGGTTTTGGCTTGTGTGGTTTCTCGGTCTTCCTTATATGATCGCATTAGAGAGCGCCAGTTTGATGATCCACATTTGCTTGTCCTTAAGGACAGGGTTCAACATGATGATGCCATAGATGTGACTATTGATGATGATGGCGTGTTGAGGATGCAGGGCCGGGTTTGTCTGCCCAATGTGGATGGGCTTCGGGAGTTGATATTGGAGGAGGCCCACAGCTCGCGGCATTCCATTCATCCGGGTGCCGCGAAGATGTATCAGGATTTGAGGCAGCGTTATTGGTAGAGGAGGATGAAGAAGGATATTGTAGGGTTTGTGGCTCGGTGTCTCAACTGTCAGCAGGTAAAGTACGAGCATCAGAGGCCGGGCTGTGTGCTTCAGCGGATGATTATTCCAGAGTGGAAGTGGGAGAGGATTACTATGGATTTTGTGAGTGGCCTCCCTCGGACTTTGAAGAAGTTCAATTCGATTTGGGTGATTGTAGATTGGCTGACCAAGTCCGCGCACTTCATTCCAGTATGTACTACCTATTCTTCGGAGCGGCTGGCAGGGATCTTTATCCGGGAGGTTGTCCGATTGCATGGAGTTCCAGTGTCTATTATCTCAGATAGGGGTAGTCAGTTCACTTCTCAGTTTTGGAGGACCTTTCAGGGGGAGTTGGGTATACAGGTGGAGTTGAGCACAGCGTTTCATCCTCAGACGGACGGGCAGTCCGAGCGTACTATTCAGATATTAGAGGATATGTTGCGTGCCTGTGTTATTGATTTTGGAGGTTCTTGGGACGCGTTTTTGCCGCTCGCAGAGTTTGCCTACAACAACAGTTATCAATCAAGTATTCAGATGGCTCTGTATGAGGCGTTGTATGGGGGGCGGTGTAGATCTCTTGTTGGTTGGTTCGAGCCCGGTGAGGATAGGCTATTGGGGACGGAGATGGTTCAGGATGCCTTAGAGAAAGTGAAGCTGATTCAGGAGAGGCTTCGTACAGCACAGTCGCGTCAGAAGAGTTATGCGGACCGGAAGGTTCGAGATGTGTCTTATATGGTTGGTGAGAAGGTCTTGCTGAAGGTTTCACCCATGAAGGGTGTTATGCGGTTCGGGAAGAAAGGGAAGCTGAATCCACGGTTCATTGGACCTTTTGAGGTACTTAGGAAGATTGGGGAGGTGGCTTATGAGCTTGCTTTGCCACCCAGCTTGTCGGGCGTGCATCCGGTATTTCATGTATCTATGCTCCGGAAATATGTTGGGGACCCGTCTCATGTATTGGATTTCAGCACTGTTCAGTTGGATGATGATTTGACCTATGATGTGGAGCCAGTGGCTATTTTGGGTCGTCAGGTTCGAAAGTTGAGATCAAAGGATATAGCTTCGGTAAAGGTGTAGTGGAGAGGTCGGCCCGTGGAGGAGACTACTTGGGAGACCGAGTGGGAGATGCGGAGCAGATATTCTCACCTGTTTGAGGCTTCAGGTATGTTTCTTGACCCGCTCGAGGACGAGCGTCTGTTTTAGTTGGGGAGGATGTGACGACCCAGCCTGTCGTCACGTGAGTTACCGTCCCGTTTCCCCCATTTTATGCTTCATCATGTTTCATTATCAATAATTGGTGTGTTAGAGTTGATTTGGATTGGTTTTGGTAGGAAATGAGGCACTTAGTCTCTTGAAGGAAGGCTTGGTTTGGAAAAGTCAACTGGATGTTGACTTGTGAGTTAGAGGGCTCGGATGTGATTTCCGATGATTCAGTTATCTTCGGGGGATGATTTGTGACTTAGGAGTGTGATCGGAATTTATTTTGGAGGTCCGGTGTAGAAATAGGCTTGAATTGGCGAAGTTAGTATTTTGGCGAATTCCGGTTGGTAGGTGAGATTTTTATCCGAGGGTCGGAATGGAATTCCGAGAGTTGCTGTAGCTTTGTTAGGTGATTTCCGACGTGTGTGCAAAATTTCAGATCATTCGGAGGTGTTTTGGTTGGGTTTTTGATCGAATGCTAGTTTCGGAAGATTTGGATGAACTTAGGCTTGAATTTGATGGTTTAGGTGTTATTTGTGATGTTTTGATGATTCGAGCAAGTTTGAATAAGGTGTTGGATCATGTTTGAGCTTTTGGTTGAGGTCCCGGGGGCCTCGGGGTGATTTCGGATGGCTAAACGGGAACATTTGAACTTAGAAATGCAGCAGAAAAATGCAGCAGCAGTGCAGGGTGATTTTGTTCTTCGCGATCGCGGATGGCTCTCGCGATCGCATAGAAGGTTTTGGGTGTCTGAGATTTTGCTTTACGCATTCGCGGTCAGGGAGGTGCGTTCGCGTAGGTTCGAGACCTGGAGCATAGCGTTCGCAGGGCTTGCCTCGCGTTCGCATAAGAGGGATTTAGGACCCTTGTCATTGTTCTTCGCGTTCGTTGTCTAGGGGACGCGTTCGCGTAGTAGAGCCAGCTGAAGGTCCGCGTTCGCGAATATGGGACGCGTTCGCGTAGAAGGGGCCTGGGATCCTTCCGAGTTTATTCTTCACGTTCGCGGTCAATGGGACGCGTTCGCGTAGTGGAGCCCGCTGAAGCCTCACGTTCGCGGGATGGACACCATGTTCGCGAAAGGTTAATTTGGTCAGTGATATTTTTGGGCATCGCGAACGCGAGAAGCCTTTCGCGTTCGCGTAGAAGGAATTGGCACCTGGGCAGAAGGGTTTTTATATTATTTCATCCGCGAAGCTTAGTCCATTTCCGCCATTTTTGAGCAACCTTGAGAGCTTTTTGACGAGGATTAAAGAGGTTTTCGACTGGGATCGATTGGAGGTGAGTCTTATGGACTAGAAACATCGTTTAATTGTGGATTCAACACTTAAATTCATGGGAATTTGATTAAAAAGGAAAGAATTAGGGCTTGACTTTTTGAATGAATATTTGGGGTTTGAGGGAGCATTTGAGCTCGGATTTTGGTAAATTTGATATGTATAGACTCGTGGCGAGATAAGGAATCCGGTGATGTGAATTTTCTGATTTTTCGAGAAGTGGGCCCGGGGCTCAAGTTTTGCGAACTTCGTGAATTTCGATGTTTTTCGAGTCTTTTCGATCGGGTTATATTCCCTTAGCCTAATGTAACGTATTTGTTGTGGTTTTGGCCAGATTCGATGCGCGAGGAGGTTAATTTGCGAGGCAAGGGCATAGCGAGCTAGGACTTTGGCCAGCTTGAGGTGAGTAATGGTTATAAATGATGTCCTGAGGGTTTGAAACCCCGGATTTGCACAACGTAGTGCTATGTTGAGGTGAGGCACACGCTGCATGATGAGCCTGGGGTCCATTACTTTTGGGGATTTGGACTTGGTCCATTCCGATTGACGATTTTACTGTGTTTTTGACTGAGACTTAAATTATATCATTATAGTTTGGGCTAGTTGCCATGTTTGGGGCCTTGTGCCGACTTGTAGAACCCTTAGGGGTATTTGTACTGATTAACCTCACTTTACTCGGTAAAAATCATACCCTCAGTCATGTTTCTAACTGCTTAATAAAATACGCACTGGCTCTAAATAGCTAAACCAAAAATGAGAGTAACATGTGGGCTGGAGTCCCTATCCTATCTTAGTATGCCCGAGGGGCTAAGTTCATATTGACTGAGACGGGTTGAGAATCCCATTGTGAGGGTATTTGATATGTATTGGATCGGGCTGCACGCCTAGGGGTGTGCATTCGATTTATCGATTCGATTTTGACCCTTATCGATAATTACTTATCGATTATCGATTTGTACATATGCTTATCGTTATCGTTTCAATAATGTTTCGATTTTTTCGATTTCGATTTATCAATTTTGGAGGCTTATCGATTCGGTTATCGATTACACCAATAAGAAAATTTGCGGGATTCAACGGAAAGTATATCGCTATAAACGCGCCTAACTAATATGGACAAAAAGAAGCTAAAATAAGACGAACACTATTTATAATATAAAAATTGTGTCAACAAGCATATGCAACAAAACTAAAGTAAGGGATCAAATGTATGCCACCAACACTCCAACGGTATAAAAAAAATAAAACAAAACAAAACACATCATCACGGCTAACTCCGTTTTCCATTAATTTGAACTTCATTCCCTTGATCTTTAAATATGATCATTCCTTAAATGTGGTAGAGGAAATAATAGGGTAAGGGACATAGGGTAAAGGAAAGGGTATAGATTAGGGAAAATAATATTGTATAGCCGCTTTCAAAATAGTAGCGGAATATATATACATTCTGTATGTTATATTAATCTACACAAATAGGTAATTACTCATTTAACAAGTGTCTACAGTCTAGGGGTGTGCATTCGATTTATCGATTCGATTTTGACCCTTATCGATAATTACTTATCGATTATCGATTTGTACATATGCTTATCGTTATCGTTTCAATAAGGTTTCGATTTTTTCGATTTCGATTTCGATAACAAATAATCAATTCGATTTATCGATAAACTGATTCGAATGCACACCCCTATGCACGCCGCAGCAGTATATATATATATTTATACGGATCGGGCTGCACGCCGCAGCAGTATATTTATATGGATCGGACTGCACGCCGCAGTAGTATAGCGCTTGGGCTGAAGGAGCCCCTTTGGAGTCTGCACACCCCCAGTGAGCGCAGTCGACTATTATTATCGGATCGGGCTGCACGCCGCAGCACAGCCAGATCCATATATATATATATATATATTATGGATCGGGCTGCACGCCGCAGCGGTATAATTACGATTACGGTTCTCGTGAGGAGTAAATGAGTTGAGAACTGGCTTAAAGGATGTTACCTGACTTCTTCTTTCAGTTGCTGTTTAAATGTTCTTACTGCTTTAATATAGAGCTGCTTAGTGTTTTACGAGATTTCATTCCTTCACTCATTATTTATTGCTATTACTCACTGAGTCGGAGTACTCACTTTACTCCCTGCACCATGTGTGCAGATACAGGTATCCCGGAGGCGTAGTTGAGCTTTTGCTGCTATTCAGATCTCACCGGAGTCATCGAGGTAGCTGCATGACGTTTGCAGACCCGATTTCTCCCTCTATCCTCTTTACTTCCAGCATTTTTAGACTATTTTTATGTATAGGCTGTTCCTCAGACTTGTATTAGAGGCTCTTGACTCGTGACACCAGATCGGTGGATTGTAGTGATATTTCTTGATTTTCGCACATTTTTATCTACTGCTTCAGATCTATAATTATGTTAATTTGGTATTTAAACCCTGTTAATTGGTAATGAACTTTAAATGAGGGATTGAGAATGTTGAGTTGGTCGGGCTTGCCTAGCACTGTGTTGGGCGCCATCACGACCGGGGTTGGGGTCATGACATTTACCGAATCGAGGAACAACTTCTTGAAAATTGTATATCGTTGAAGACTTGAATACTTCAATTCACCAACTTCACAATTTTTCACAAATTGCAATAATAAAGTAAGCAATTATAGAAGAAAATTAGAGAGAGGATTGAGAGAGATTGATAATTTTGTGAGTAAAAATAAAAGAATGAAAAGTTTGGGGGCTAAATGGTTATTTTTTAAAAAGCCAAACGGCTAAATTGGCAGGACGACGGCTAGTTTTTAAACTTCTAACCGTTGGCCAATTTTTTTTAAATATTTTTTTTTGAAAAATAGTTGTTGTCCCCGTTAGGCCCGTTTGAACCGGCCCAGGCCCGCCAGCCGGTCCCAGGCTCGTGGTCTCAACCTAGAGGACCGGCCCACAGTGGTCTTTTAGGACCGTTTGGGACCGGACCGTTTGAACCGGCCGTTAGGCGCGTTTGGCCCGTGGGCTCGCGGGCCCGGTGCGGTCCCGGGCTGGGCCCCACCCACACTTAGACATTTCAGAGGAATATCCTACGGGATATTCCAAGAATTTAGGTACTCCGGTTAAGGACCGCTGAGTAAAGAAATTATTTTGTGTAAATATCACGGGAGAAAGTACAGAAAAAGGGGGAGGGGGGAGGGGGGGCTGAGAAGAAGACACACGCACAAACATATACATCTCTCAAAAGACGAATATGTTCCCTAACCTCAGGCTCCTCACCGAAAAAGGAGATAAAGAGCTTATAATCTCGGTATTCATCTGTGATTCAATTTTATCAAATGTATTGATGTTAGTCTTGTTCAAGAATGGTGATTCTTTTCCTTTATGTATTTCTCTTTATCATTTGGTATTATTGGAGCAATCATCTATTTCTTACATCGTGAGATTCAATCGCAGTTGTAATCAAATTTTATGTTCACTTATGCTTGTTTATTCGTATCTTCTATCTCAAATCTAGAATAAATTATCTCTGGCTAGGATTTTTCCCAAATCTTTTTACTTAATTAGTTTAACAAAAAGGCCTAATACTTTTTGGTAAAACAATTTAGCGCCGTCTGTGTTGAATTTCTAGCCAAAATTTTAGTTTCTTCTAGATCTAAAGTCAGACAGAGTTCCACTTCTCGGTTGTCGTAGCCTCGCCCTCTCATTACAAACACCGACTTGAGAAATTTGTAGGCAAGTTTTTGAAATAACCAAACCAACCAAGGTCAGATCTTTGCATGAATCAAAATTATGTTTGATATCTATACGAAAGCCACGTCTTGCTGTAGTGATGGGTTTCGTACGTCATGAGTATGAGTTGTCAAAATAGGATTATGGACACTATGCACAAAGCACGTCCGCAATCCTATTTGCTATATTAACGTTAAATACCAATCTATACTTTTTGCACACTGCCCCCTCTCTCTTAGGAAAGGGGAGATAGCCTATTGTGTAATTCTTTGAAATAACAAGCTTGTCCTGCCCGTACGTAGGGAGTATAACTTATGATTCCCTTATTTTTGTGCACATGGGACTGTATTAGATCTGGACTCAAACTCGAGATCCCAACGGGCAAAGTAAGTTGTCAAGCCATAAGATGCCCAGACTCGACCAACGGCAAAGCTAAGCACGAGGCTGAGATCAAATCTGAAGCTAGAATTCGAGTACGGGGAAAAATGGGTCGTTCTACAGCGCCCCTCTCCCCTCGCCAACCAATCAGGTCAAGGTAACAAACGATTTCGTTTGGGTTTAACTTGTTATTTTTCTTTTGGATTGGGACAGGAATAGGAGCATTCTCCCAGATGCGCGAACAAGGAACAAACGCCGTCAAAACAACACACTAGGAAAACGTTCCGCACCATATCATCCTGCAGGTAACGGACGAGTAAACNTAACGAGTTGGTACTTAACGCCATAAAGGGAAAAACCTGTATAGACCAAGACTGGGTCACCAGCCCGGAAGATATACGAATCACTCCAACAAGTTGGTGCTTAACGCCATAAAGGGAAAAGTCTGTATATACTGGGACTGGGTCACCAGCCCGGAAAACATACGAATCTCTCCAGCAAGCAGACAGAACACAAGTGCGTGAAACTCACCCACGCGCATGCCAAAGCAACTATGCGACGATACAACTAGCTAAAATTTGATCTCGTCTATACATTAATACGTCCCAAAGCGTGAGCAAGACATTTATCGCCCCGCCTATCGACTACTTCTCTAGGCCAAGCGATGAAGGGACTCGAACGACTGCGACTCCTCGAATGTACGTATGGATGGAACGGAAACATGTAATATTCTCCAAAGAATAAACAAAGCAGTATGACATTCTTACACAACGCCAGATGTACACAATCACGTCAATGCAAAGGAAATATGCATTCAATCTCACTTGAATTATTTTCAAAGATAATTTCGACCTCGCTCGAATCACCAACTTAAATTCCACCTCGCTCGAATTAACATACATTCTACCTCGCTCGAATTGACGTACATTTCGACCTCACTCGAGTTAGCAAGTCTAATTTCGACCTCACTCGAATTAGCAAGATAATTTCGACCTCGCTCGAAACACCAAGTTAAATTCGACCTCACTCGACTTAACATACATTCGACCTCGCTCGAATTGACATACATTCGACCTCGCTCGAATTGACATACATTCGACATCGCTCGAATTAACAGTCTAATTTCGACCTCGCTCGAATCAACAAGTCTAATTTTGACCTCACTCGAATTAACAAGACAAATTCGACCTTGCTCGAATCAACAAGTTGAAATTCGACCTTGCTCGAATCAACAAGTTGAAATTCAACCTCATTCAAATTAACTACCGAAAGACAGGGACTCATTGTGAAACGATCCAAAAAATTCAAAAAGGAAAAAGAAGGAAAGGCTAAAAATATACACTCAAGGACAAGTCAACCGTTCCATTCAAAAATAAAATAACGCCTTACAAGGGCCAAAAGGGGTGTTCATCATCGAAGGTAGGCCCGTCCTCGGCCTCATCAACTCCACCGGCCTCCGGAGTCGCGGTAACCACAGGCAAGTCGGGGCTCACGCGCTTTAACACGAGCTTATTTGAAATCGGCTTCAGGAACATTCCCAGCTGCCAACAAGCCCTCATATATGTCTCGCCGAGCCTCAACGTGGACCCACATCTCATTCAAACGGCGAGGAACGTCAAAGGAGGTGGGCGTAGGAGGAGTCGGAGCCAACAATTGCACCCTCTCAGCCTCGAGAGCAGTAATTTGATCATCTAGGCTAGAGACGTCTCTCTCAAGCTCTCCAATCCGTTCATCAAGCCGCGCCTCCTTCAGAGCGGCCGTTTCCATCTCAGTTGCGCGTTCAGACTTGAGAACGTGGATAGAATCTTCCAGTGCCGCAACCCTCACCAAGGCTGCTAGTCGGGCCCCCTCATCCCTCTCTAGCTCGGTCGCCTTCCCTTCCAATTCGGTCGCCTTCTCCGCCAATTCAACACTTTGACCAGCAATCCTAATATCACTCTGCTTGTCACGACCCAAATCGATGGGACGCGACTGGAACCCGGCACCTTACTCAACCGAGTACCAACGTAACGTATCTTTCATTACATTCTATCATAGGGAAATGAACCGGAGCAGAGCATGAGGGAATACAAACTTATACATATGAACTACGGGCCTTTAAGACAAAAATATCCACTCGTGTACTGAACATGGGCCGACAAGGCCGTACTATCTTTATGTACATGACATCTGTCTACAAGCCTCTAAGAATACGTAATTTTCATATGGGTCGGGATAGTGTCCCGCCATACCAAATAATACACGTCTAAATCATACTAACCAAACAAGCAACTCCGAAGCAAATGGAGCGCACCAACATCTTCTGCTGAGCTGATAGCCTACTTGGAGGGCTCTCGACCTGTCAATCGGACCTGCGGGCATGCAACGCAGCGTCTCCAGGCAAAAGAGACGTCAGTACGAATAATGTACCGAGTATGTAAGGCACATAAATAAGTACATAACAGACATGGAAGAAACATAGAGTAAATGACTCAACCTATAAGTCTGGATAACTCTGTAAATCGTGAAACACTTATAGTCATGCATATGCGTATAAATGCCATGTCATGCATATGTACATGTGTTCATAACATCATCAAGCCTCTGAGGGCATCCCATCATATCATCTCAGCCACTGTGGACAAATTATGAACGTATACCAGCTGATCAGGTGGTGGTGCCTATATAACGCCGTAACCTTTTCCCATATCCCATATACAAATAGATATATACATATATACGCGTATATAACGCCACTTGGTCATGGGTCAATGTATATGAATATAATGCATGAAAAGTACATCAATAAAATCTGTTGGAGTGTCATAAGACCCATATGCTTTGAATAATATCATGAAGAAAACTTTTTCAACTTACGTATTTTTCTGAGACCCATGAACAGATGATAAAATAATATGGCACATGGGGAATCAAGAACATAAGCACCTCTAATATTTCTATGAATAGAGTCATGTATGGAAATTGTGCATTTGCACGTTTCGTTTGTGTCGTATGGGTCATGCCAAAAGAAAGAAGAGATAGCCTTAACATACCTGAACCAATTCTCCTGACAATCCCTTTAACACCTATTGATTGCGACAACACGTAACGGCGGATAGAAGTAGAGGAAAATCCATGAAAGCTTACATTACTGAATTCTCGAAAATCCATGAAATCGTACGTTACTGAATTCTTGAAAGCTCACATTATTGAATAATGTAACCTCACGTTTTTTGAAGAATGAAATCTGAAAGCTCACTAATGTAACCTCACGTTTTTTGAAGAATGAAATCTTCATATTAATAAGTGTCTAGTGTTCTGGTTGGAGAATTGAATTTTAAGGGAAAGAGTTAAATTTCATTTTAACTAAAAATGATCTAAGCTTTTTGAAAGACCAAGAATGACCAAGCCTTTCTTGTACTCTTTAGTGGCTTACACGTTTTTAGCCACTAAGCACATATGACTAATTAGTCATAGGTTTGAATGGTGGCCTACTGCCACGGGGCGAGCGGGGGTAGAGATTATTAATTCTTACCCATTTATTAGTTAACTGAGTAACGTTCCGTTACCTGGTAATTAACCAATTACCCGCACAATTTAAAAATTATCCCAAATTATTTAAAATTATACTTATTTTTAATATACTTTTTATATATTATACTACCGTGATCATATGGTATCTTACATGGTACTAGTTCCTAATTATCGGGTATTATCGCCCGACCCGTATTTTATCCCAAATGCCAAACTTGGACGAACATTCATTTTCTTTGACTTGTATCCCCTTTAACCTTCACGAATTTATTCATCACTTGTGAAATAGCATAATCCTTATAATCTCCCAATAATCTTTTACTTGGACTGATGTCAATTACCTTACGACAAATTCAACGTACAATACTACAGGGTGCGACATTGTCGTAATTTTGTACTACGAAGCGTAACATCATCGTAATATGATACTGCAGGATATAATATCGACGTAATATTGCGGGGCGTAGCATCATTCCCCCCTAAGATTCGTTCTCGAATGTTGGCTGATGCACTTATCATTTTTTATAACACATAGCTCTTGCGAATACTTTAATATTTTCCTTTTTATTTAGGCAAATGTTCTTTGGATAAATTCAAAGGCCGGGGCTTTTCCCCTTTAGGCCTCGTTCCCATGCCATGCCTTGTGATCGACTTCTTTCCAATCTCGTAACTGTTGCTACCTCCTATCATGCAGCCTCTACGATACTGACCTTGTAAGTGTGCCTATGCGACTTTTCTCTCCTTTTCCTTCAAGTTTTAGCGAATCTCTAGGCCTTATTTTGTAAACATATACACGGCTTAATAAGATACCTCTCTGGGCATCTATAGTTGTACTGAAGTTCTTCGTTCGGTACTTTGTAGAACTTGCGAATATTGCTACATCTTATTTCATAAACCACGTTATCTATCTGCATGATTTTTACTGCATCCAGGTAGGTCATACTATATCATAACTCTTACTTCGATTTATCGCTGGGGAGTTCTACTACCAATTTTCAGCTCACTCTTGTTGCTTATCCCATATGTATAAATCCCAGTCCTTTAATGCCCCATACTACTGTTCATCTTAAAATGACAACCTAATCTTAGCTCATACTTTGTGACTCTTGTGCACCCATTATGATTTGCCACAATATTGATCTACGATATACCACTGATAACTTGAAACTTCTTACGTAATACCTTTCCACAAGGGCTTACGTTGCATCGAGGAATATTTGAAGTGATTTCCATAATCATAGTTCACAGTATCTCGATGAGATTCACCTTATGGGGGTATTCTAATCTCATGCCATCTGCGAAATATTTTCACCTTCTCCCCTTTTTTTTCTTCAAATCACTATTCAATCGAAAGCCCAAACGTCATCCTTTATCTATTGCAATCATACCTTTATTTCACTACCAGGGCAGCATCCCATCTATTCTAAATGCTACTAGTCTTAGACTCCTTTGAGTTTATTTAGGCCGTCAGCTCTTATTGTTTTCATGGGCTTAATCCTGAGGACTTATCCATTTTCGCCAGCTTCTCAATTGCCTTCTTCTTATCCTTACTCTTGTCTTTCTAAAACCTTGTTGCTCTATCGGTACATAGAAACCATAGGGTGGAAGGTATGCCACTGACGATGCTACTATCATTCCTGGGTATTGAGTGTCAGTGCTTCTGGCCTTCTATCTGAAGTATGGACTATTCACAACCTTCTGCATTTGAGTATCTCGTACATTGTTCACCTTTACCTTACTTATCTTAAAGTCACATCATATCTTTTATCTCTTTCATAACCTCCCTTCCACATATGTATAATCACACCCACAACTTGAAGCTCTCTTATAATACATGCACCTCTGGTGCATACACAATCCGGTGGTAGCTCCATACTGGTACTTTTCTAACTGGCTCTATCATAGAGCTGTTACAGAATATGGCTACTGTTCTATTTCTCTTGTACTTCTTCTATTAAGAGTACAATGTTCTCATTCATGATGCTTGTAACTTTCTGGGTCCAATAAGCAGACTCTTAATTTACTTAGTTGATGTAACTCTTTAGTTTCCTCTTTCTTCTGATTGGCCTTTATGTCGGCTTAAGTTATCTCCCGATCTGTGGTTCATGATTTTGTTCAGCCTTTTATAGGCGTTGAGGAATATGCATGATACAATCCTTTTATAATTTAATCTTTCACCTAAATCCTGGGCTCAATTCTTTCTTTTAACGTATACTAGAATCTTCTATGGCTGTATATGTTGCATGTATAAAACTCCGAACCCTTAAGTGCATTCATAACGTAGCCCACTCTGGATCATTGATCGAATAATTTCTTTCGTTCCTTCTTAGCTTTCTTTCAACGTAAGCTATTACTTTTCCTGGTCTTCCTGCCCCCTTGTTGTGTCCATATTTAGCTTATCTTAGTGCCCACACTTGCCAGAGTTTTCATACAACTCATATGATCTCGAATATTACTTTTAATTTTTACTTCCTGTTCATTAGCCACGGTAGGTGCCACTTTCCTTTGGAATGCTTAAAATGTTGTTGCAAGATTGTTGTTACACGACCATTTCCTCTTTAGGTCGTTGTGCTTAGGTTGAAGCCTTCTTCCTTATCTCCTCAGCTAGTCTTTGGTTGTAGTACTTAGGGAGAACCCTTGATCTCGTATAGCTTGTGAGCTTATTACGGACCTTTTTGATGTCCTTACTTGCCTATAATCATTCGTAGTTGCTTACTTCCATGCCCTTATGCTTGTATGGTTGCTTCTGAACTGATATTTTGACTGCTTTCCCAGTGGCACTTTTCTTTATCCCTGTAACACTCATACAGTTGCTTTAACTACCCCGACTCTTGTTTGAATATATCTCAAGTATTATAATGACATTACTTCGAGGCTGAATTCTCCATGTTGGGTTTTACTATACTTATCTTACACGATCTGCTGAATCGTCTGTAACTGGGATCTTCCCGATCAATTACTAACTACTCGTTGGCCCATTCTCATGTCAATGTTCCTCATAATCTTTATTTGGTTATTTAGTTTGTCTTAACTTATGTCTCGCACAGGCTCCTTATTTATTAATAACAGCTCGGGCAGGAACCTTTACTTCCTTTCCTTGACGTCGTGCTTGCACAATATTCTTGAATCGTAGCGTATCTGTAAGATTTGGATAAGTGCCATCTCATTCCTTTTTCATTTTTATCGCATTCTTCCTTTACCATTCCATAGTCACTAGAACCACTTAATTGTGACTTAATGCCACATCACCTCATATTCCCCCCTTTAGGGGAGTACTAAGAGCTGAAGCCACTAGGATCTACCTATAGATGTTTTACCTCTTCATCTTTGGCGTCGTTTCACAACATCACTGATCATTACTCGCCTTGCGGCAATCCTTCTGTACCAAGGATAACAAATTCTCTTACTCACGAGGGTGACACTTAATGTAACTGGTACATACAGTCCCTTAAGCTTAACTTTGCTAACATTGCTTGCTTTAGGGAAGCGTCTTCCTGAATGACTATTCTCAGAATTTCTCATAAATCTTCTTCTGTTGTCCATTCTACTATCGCCGGAATGAAATCTGAAATTCTCATGATGCCGACTATTATCAAATCACTCAGTTCCGAATTCTTTAGTATATCTTGTTCACCAATCCATATTAGTTTCTATTACTCTTGGGTCTAACTTTTCCTTCTGTTAATCAAGTTAGATTCGCGACCTTATTTCTCGAAATGAGGATGTGACCGTATGGCCTATACTCTCTTGTTGTCTTAAGTCCCATCACCTCCCGTCTCTTTCTTCATTTGACTATAGATTCGGTAACATTCTACTATTGCATCCATGTATCACATGTCACTCATAATGCTTTATTATCCCTCTTCGTACTCCCCTGCTAATATTTCTATTTATCATTTCATCCTGAAAACTTTAACAAGTCATTCTTTCGTTTTTTACCTTCCCTTGCTCCATCTACTGGCTCTTCGGGCTACCTAACATTCTCCCTCTACTAGGGACGGGAGCCATACTATCCCTTAAAGTTTCCAGTTCCTATCTTTGTAGTACTCATATCTAGCTGTACTATTTTAGTGTGCACCATCTGGATGTCCCACAAGGAGATCTATTAGCACATTTGCAATATCCTTCGGAAATGTCAACTAACGCAAACAATTCATCCACCGTTTTGGCTCACTCTAACCCCAGCCGGATCGTAATATTATGTCCTTCTCTTAAACCATATTTGTTAGCTCCCATAGAGCATAACTCAGATCGCTGTGGCCAATTATACATGCCTCTGTTACTGTTGAAGGTAGCTCAAAATGCTTATATATCTCTTCCTGAATGGTAAATAAGAATAATCTTTATTAACTGGGTACCTCGTACCCTTCTTCACCTTGCTTCTTTTACTTGCTGCAACCCGTTTCTAACTTTCGATTCCGTTATTCCTTTTTACTGTAAGAGTGGATAAGTATTCTTTCCTAAAATCTCCATATCAAGAACCATACACCTTTTAGTACACACATGATCTTCTAAAGACCACTCATTTACTTATCATATGAAAGATGCAAAATCGAGTTCCTCTAAATGAACAATTCCACCGCTATATCTCTTATCGATCGTCTTTCTGAATGTAGGCATCATCTTATTACGAATAGAAATTCGGGACTTGAATTCTTATAAGTGAGCTCTACCACACGATCTAGAGTAAGAAGAAAGAGTGACAGTCCTAAATGCCCTGTAGCCTCCTGCTTATGAGTGTGGTGCACGACACACCCATAAACAAGACTCTACTAGACACGGCTTGTAGACTCCCTAGGATAGAACTGCTCTGATACCACTTTTGTCACGACCCAAACCGATGGGCCGCGACTGGAACCTGGTACCTTACTCAATCGAGTACCAACGTAACGTATATTTCATAACATTCTATCATAGGTAAATGAACCGGAGCAGAGCATGAGGGAATACAAACTTATACATATGAAGTACGAGCCTTTAAGACCAAAATATCCACTCGTGTACTAAACATGGGCCGACAAGGCCATACAATCTTTTATGTACATGACATCTGTCTACGAGCCTCTAAGAATACATAATTTTCATATGGGTCGGGATAGTGTCTCGCCATATCAAACGATACACGTCTAAATCATACTAACCAAACAAGCAACTCCGAAGCAAATGGAGCACACCAACATCTTCTGCTAAGCCAATAGCCTACTTGGAGGGCTCTCGACCTGTCTATCGGGACCTGCGGGCATGAAACACAACGTCCCCAGGCAAAAGGGACGTCAGTACGAATTATGTACCGAGTATGTAAGGCACATAAATAAGTAAATAACAGACATGGAAGAAACATAGAGTAAATGACTCAACTTGTAAGTCTGGATAACTCTATAAATCATGAAATACTTATAGTCATGCATATGCGTATGAATGTCATGTCGTGCATAGGTACATGTCTTCATAACATCATCAAGCCTCTGAGGGCATCCATCATATCATCTAAGCCACTGTGGGCAAATTATGAACGTATACCAGCTGATCAAGTGGTGGTGCGTATATAACGCCGTAACCTTTTCCCATATCCCATATACATATAGATATATACATATTTATGCGTATATAACGCCATCTGGTCATGGGTCAATGTATATGAATGCAATGCATGAAAAGTACGTCAATAAAATCTCTTGGAGTGTCATAAGACCCTTATGCCTTTGAATAATATCATGATGTAAACTTTTTCAACTTACGTATTTTTCTGAGACCCATGAACAGATGATAAATTTGAAGCTTTAAGAAAAATTAAAAATTTCATGTTATTGCTGACAATATCAGTTAAAGATCAAACTTGAAACTTAAAAGCTCTATTAACACCCACTCGAGTTTAAAGCTTTAAATTTCGAATTGAAGAATTTGGAGGTTGTGTTTTCATCCCCACTTGATTTGTTCTTTAATTTCATAGATGTGGGTTGGTTGATTTTGACTCAGAGATAATTTGTGGTTATTGGAATTTCTATGGACAATTTTGTTCTTGAATTTCAATTCAGATATGGGTTTTTATTCCACATGTTTAGGTGGTGGCTTTCTTGGGGAGAAGTGAGAAATGGGTCTGGCTATCAGTGATGGACTTTTGCAGCAGGGCCATGAAAATGTCTGATAATGTGATAGATAGCTTAAGCAAGAAAATTGTAAAAGAGAAAGTAAACCAGAAAATAGAAAAAAGAAATGATTCTTCTTCCATTGTAGTTTTTTTTCTTTTGCTGACTTGTCTCTTTATTAGTGGTGTTAATTTTCATGTCAGTGGCAAGTAGCATTCACGCACTTAGCCTTGCTTAGAGTTGTCAAAAATTGTGTTTAAGTGGAACAGAGAAAATATAGTTGAAGTGCTTAAATGAAATATAGCTAAGTTGAGGTGTCCATATGAATTTTGGCGCTAAGTTAGAGGGGCCGCATATGGGTTTGGCCTTCTATGAATAGAGTCATGTATGGAAATTGTGCATTTGCACGTTTCGTTTGTGTCGTATGGGTCATGCCAAAAGAAAGAAGGGATAGTCTTAACATACCTGAACCGATTCTCCTGACAATCCCTTTAACACCCGTTAATTGCGATAACACGTAACGGCGAATCGAAGCAGGGAAAAATCCATGAAGACTTACATTACTGAATTCTCGAAAATCCATGAAATCGTACGTTACTGAATTCTTGAAAGCTCACATTATTGAATAATGTAACCTCACGTTTTTTAAGAATGAAATCTGAAAGCTCACTAATGTAACCTCACGTTTTTTTAAGAATGAAATCTTCATATTAATAAGTGTCTAGTGTTCTGGTTGGAGAATTGAATTTTAAGTGAAAGAGTTAAATTTTATTTTAACTAAAAATCATCTAAGCTTTTTGAAAGACCAAGAATGACAAAGCCTTTCTTGTACTCTTTAGTGGCTTACACGTTTTTAGCCACTAAGCACATATGACTAATTAGTCATAGGTTTGAATGGTGGCCTACTGCCACGTGGCGAGTGGGTAGAGATTATTAATCTTTATCCATTTATTAGTTAACTGGGTAATGTCCCGTTACCGGGAAATTAACCAATTACCCGCATAATTTAAAAATTGTCTCAAATTACTTAATATTCTACTTATTTTTAATATACTTTTTATACATTATACTACCGTGGTCATATGGTAGCTTACATGGTACTAGTTCCTAATTATCGGGTGTTATCGTCCGACCCGTATTTTATCCCAAATGCCAAACTTGAACGAACATTCATTTTCTTTGACTTGCTTCCCCTTTCACCTTCACAAATTTACTCATCACTTGTGAAATAGCATAATCCTTGTAATCTCCCAATAATCTTTTACTTGGACTGATGTCAATTACCTTACGACAAATTCAACGTACAATACTACAGGGTGCGACATCGTCGTAATTTGGTACTGCGAAGCGTAACATCATCGTAATATAATACTGCAGGACGTAATATCGACGTAATATTGCGGGGCGTAACACTACTCAAGCTCCGCCCGGAGGGCCACCACCTTTGCCTGAAGATCAACACACTCAGCTGCAACACCCTTGCCCACCTCGAGCTGTTCTTCTTTAGCCATAAGCAACCCCTCGAGTTTGCTGCATCTGCCCATAGACTTCATCAGTTCCTCGTCTTTCCGCTCTAACTCCTCCACAAGGGATTGAGGATCGCAGCCCTCCTTGAGTTGTGCATGCATCTCGCGGCACTTGCCACGGTATCAGTGGTATTTTGAAACCATTTTCTGAAAAATGGCAGCCCGCCTCTCCTCGCGGCGGATACTCTCAGTCTCCAAAATGAAGTTCTGAAAAAATAAGAGAACAAGAAGAGAAAATTAGCAAGAGTGGAAGACGTAAAACGAAGAAAGCAATAGGCTCACCCTCAAAGCCATTCCAGCTACGCCCCGTGATAGGCCAACATCGCTAATCTCCTGATGGGCCCTTCTTTCAGTAGGAGAACAAAGAAGGGAAAATTGGGGCACCAGGCTCACCGTGTCCTCCAACAAATCGCACTTAGGAGAAATCTCTATCACGCGAGATGAATCATCCATTTCCGCCTCCACCCTAGTGAATCCCGCCTCAAACATGCGTATGTCCTCGGCGTCAATATCTGAACCGGACTCATAGTCGTCTACAACTACACCCTTTGCCCTCTCGCTAGCCGAAGAAGGAGTACGGGCCTATTGTGAAGTCGATGGACCACTCGGAATGATCACAACGGCCTCCAAGTTCTGCCCCTACCACGGTAGACTCCCCCATGCGAGAAACGGGCACCACCTCCACGCCCGAGGGGGATACTCTCTCTCACCTAAATTGGCATAACCAGTAGGCTCAGACACTGCCAACACGAGATCGCTCCTCGAAGGCCCCTCGGTCCTGGGTACCCCATCTGCCCTTATTCTCCACCTGTTTAACGGGGCCTCTTTGTCATCATCCAGAGATGACTCGTCCACCAAATGAACTACGGGAAGTAGAGCCTCCGCTTGCCGAGCCCGGGAGGGGCCGTAATCTGTATTGTAGCAGCGAGATGAACGCTCTTACTTGCAGCAACAATTGGTGTATGTCCGGTCGAGCGACTCGACTGACGAAAAATAGGTATGGGAGCCCTCGCCCTCCTCGTGACCCGTCGACCTACCAACGAGAGAAGCATAAACCAAAGAGGAAAATACAGAGAAAAGGGCAAAGAACCTAAGGACAAGACGAGATGACTCACCGGCAGAAGTTCTACGCCCGAATCTCATGTGGAACGGTGACCATTCACGAATCCCCATCGTATGGGGCAAAACCAGGTTCACCCACTCGCGAATATCAGCGACTAGCGAGGGAGGTGCCTTCTCGGCTATAAAATAGAGGAAAAAAGAAGAACAATCAGATCACCGGAAGGGAACAACAAGAAGCCCTTTTTAAAATGTATATATATATATATATATATATATATATATATATATACAAAAAGAAACTTACGGGCAAAATTCCAATCCTCAGGAAATCCGTTAGGATTAGACACCACATGCTCCGTCCTCACAAAGAAGAAGCTCTCCCAAAAGCGGCGATTGGTCTTGTCGTCCATCTTCACCACCAAGCCCTTGGTCTCGCGGTGATGAAGATGTATCATAGTACCTCTGTAAAAGTTGGGTACGAAGAGGTGAAGCAAGTGACTATGAGAAGTCCCCCGGTCGGCCAGTTATGCGTACTTGGTAAGCATGAGGAAGAGCTTGTATATATATGGAGAGAGCTGAGCCGGGCACACCACATAATAGCGATAAAAGTCTTCTGCCAGGTAAGGAAGGGGAAGTGTATAACCGAGACAAACGGGTACGAATAAAACGCGCAGTACCTCGGGCGATGTATCTTCACGACGTCGTTACCGGCGGGGGTGAGTTCAACATGATCAGGAATCCTCCACTTAGCCTTAAGCGCATCAAGTGCCACAGCGTCCATTACGGAGATGACGAGCTCAGGATCGGCATCAGATAAGTGCTTAAAATCAATCCTGGCTTTCCCCGAGCGTGGAATTATCTCATCCATGGTTGGAATATTCTCATCTTCCACAATGGCCGTCCCTTCTTCATGGGAGGGCACATCCGTTTCCGATGCAACGGTACTGGTGACTCTATCGGATGTAGAAGATGCACTAGCCATGTTTTTCTTTGGTTGGTAGGTGTGTGCTAGGGTAGAGAGAGTAACAATGGCGAGGAACTTCGAAAGAAGAGAGATGGAGACATAACAATCTGAGGAAGGAGGAAAGAGAATCCTGGAGTTTTTCGAATAATATGTAGGAAACATAGCAACCCCAAATGAAGAGTTCTCTTCTCTATTTATAAGAATACAAACATCCTGAGCGGGAAAACCAAACGTCGCCACGTTAATTCAAAAGCAGAGGAGGCACGAGCAACGACGTAATAGGGAACGTGGGCCATAATGACGCATGACTGATTGACATCATTTCTAACTGACAGAACGATCAAGTACGAAACCCGAAGTATCGCATTGTCATCTCTCTAAGAAGGGCCACTCTTCGGCAATGTGCTCAGATTTCTCAAAAGGTGCAACTGGCAATGTCCGCCCACCGAGCTCGCCCAAAGGCAACCCCGATGGGAGGATAGACTAACTATATGGGTCAAAATCTGATAAAAGGAATTCTACTTAAGGAAGAATGACCAAGAAGCAACCAAGCCGAAGTCATGTATAGAAAGCAACATACCGGCGAAGTGATTTAGCTATGGGCGAGGTCAAACACTCAATTCGGCCCGAACAGCTAGTTCAACACTTAGAAATTTCAGAGGAATATTCTACGGGATATTCCAAGAATTTATGTACTCCGGTTAAGGACCGCTGAGTAAAGAAAGTGTTTTGTATAAATATAATGGGAGAAAGTAACAGAAGGGGGGGGGGGGGGGCTGAGAAGAAGACACGCACAAACATATACATCTCTCAAAAGATGAAGATGTTCCCTAACCTCAGGCTCCTCGCCGAAAAAGGAGATAAAGAGCTTAGAATCTCGGTATTCATCTATTATTCAATTTTATCAAACGTTTTGAAGTCGGTCTTGTTCAAGAATGGTGATTCTTTTTCTTTATTTATTTCTCATTATCATTTGATATTATTGGAGCAATCATCTATTTCTTACATCGTGAGATTCAATCGCAGCTGTAATCAAATTTTATGTTCAGGTATGCTTGTTTATTCGTATCTTTTATTTATGATCTAGAATATATTATCTCTGGCTAGGATTTGCCCCAAATCTTTTTACTTAATTAGTTTAACAAAAAGGCCTAATACTTTTTGGTAAAATAGAACTCTGCTTCGTTTACATAGAGGTTGTGGCTTTCTAAGAGGATTATGGCTAGTTTCACGTGAAAACCAATATATGTGTCAATGTTTGTGATTAGTTCAAACAAATTGTGGAGATATCATTTTATACATAACTATCAAGGATGTACCAAATCTTTGTCAAGATTATGAGCATATCTTTCACTTTTTAGAAAAATCTAATCTTTTACGTGAGGCATTGGGTGATGAAAACTTTTCGATCAGCTGTTCTGTTAAAAAAATAGAGATACAGCTTCTTGTTGAATTATTGAATATTGATCCCCTGTAGACGCTAACTTGCTAGTCTGGTCCATGAATACTTATTTGTATTAAAAAAATAACATAATTGGGACCAGTCACGTATTTTTCTTGATTCATGTGGTGTATTGTTTGATCATTTCTTCAGGTAATCTTAAAGCTAATTAGGCTATTTATTTTTTTATGATTCTTGCTAGTTTTTTCTTTTAATCTCTTTTCATGCTAGTCAGAACTTTTCAAATGTGGATGTTCTTTTGTCCCTTGACAGAGGGCTGGGGTGCATTCTCTCAAATTATAAAGGATGAAGTCATGAAGAAGAGATCAAAATTGGATAACGGAGTAATCATGTTCAGGACTATATCCCCCTTGTTCAACTACACAAGTCAAATGTGTTCAAATGGTACGACGATGATTCTTCTGATAATATTTTCACGTTGATGAAAAAATGTCGTGGTCCGGGTCCTCTCTCAAGCATGGACAACAACAAATAGATTGGCACAGAAAACATTTCTATTTTGTATGTTATGCAAAAAGATTCTACTACAAAAGCCCTGGGCTTAGTTTATCCTTTTCTTCATTTTCTTATAACTAAGGTATTCCACCAATTTGCGTGCATCAGTACCTATTATCTCCTACTTGTACAAATATCAGATAAACATAAAATATAAATATCATACATAGTTTTATTATAGCATTATTTTAGAGCTCTTTTTCTTCATTGGGAGTATTTAACATGGGTGAATATTTCAGAAAAGGCTACTAATTACTAGAGTAAGGAGTGGCCACTGCTAGCAAAGGTGATTTCCTACGAATAGTGATACCAGTGCCTTCAGTCATATCCAAATCCTCCCCTTTTATCCCTTCTGGTAATGCAAAATTGAACTTGTGCACAAGCCTCGCTATTGCAAGCTCATTTACAATAATAGCAAAACCAATTCCTGGACAGCCTCTCCTGCCTGCACCAAAGGGAATCAACTCGAAGTTTACTCCTTTGACATCAATATCACTATTTAAGAATCTCTCTGGCCGATACTTGTCTGGATTTTCGCACGACAAAGGATCTCTTCCAATCGCCCAAGCATTAATTATGACCTGAGTTTTAGCAGGGATATGATAGCCTAGTAATTTTACATCTTCCAATGATTCTCGAGGAAGTAGTAGTGGATTCGGTGGATGAAGTCTGAGAGTTTCTTTGATCACTGCTTTCAGATACTGCATATTTCCTAAGTCATCCTCTGTTATCTCTGATTTCCCTTGGGCTAATTGTCGCACTTCATTCTGTAATTTAAGCTCTTGGATGCCTCAAAAGCTCTGTCATTATCCAGTTTAAAGCTGTATATGTTGTATCTGTACCAGCAGCTAATGTATCCTATGCATTAAAAAGAAACACAAAAAATAAATAAATAGCTGAAGCTTCATTTTTACATTCCAATATTTGAATTACAGTCACTAACCATGGGTAGATGAAGCAATGAAATAGTTGGTGCAGTTTCACTATTGCTTTTCTTCTTGAATTAATTAGTAGTATTTCACATTCAGTGGTTTAATAGTTTGAAATAGATCAGTGCCTTATGGAAAAAATATCACAGACACACACCATAAAAAATATTTTAACACACCAAATTTTTAATTATAGAACATTATTAGTACAATTTAAATTTCAATTCTTATAAAAAATTAAAACACAACAGACATAGGAATGGAAAAAGGCATAAAATATGCATATCATGTTCTTAAGGCCTATGAGTCGCTGTTCGAGGCATAAACATTCAGGATTTGGACTTGATGTTTGAATATATTATACTTTAGAAATTATGTGTTTAGAATTAACGCTTGTAAAGTTTTTAATGTTCTCATGAGTCATGAGCGCGCATACACACAAAAAAATTCCATGTGGAAGTATACGAGAGGCTTACCAAGAGAATAGCTTTCAGTGAATCCCTTTGAAGAGGAAAGCATGTTTCATTTCAATTCTGAATTTCGAACAAAACGTCCACTAAACACGTAGTACAAACAGGAATCAATGAATGAATGCAATGCAATGCATATGACCGCTGCGGCGCGCAACCCGATCCATTTGGGTACCCGCGCTCACTGTGGGGGTTCAGACTCCGGAGGGGCTCCTACAGCCCAAGCGCAATATCAATATCACACCGCTGCGGCGCGCAGCCCGATCCATCCTCAGTCCAGAAATGCACATAAGCCCCTTGGGCAATAGTAAAATAACAGTCTCAACTCAAAACGTCAGTAAAATATCATTTAAGTTTTCAAATCTTAGAAAGATAGCTGAGTTTGCGAAACAGTATTTTAAACCTTGGACTGTGATAAAATAATATGCAAAGTAATGCAAAAACAGTGATATCAATCCCTGAAGGATTCAAACAATTGGCGCGAAGCCCAAATATAACAATCAACCCAAATAATGATGATAACAAGTAGTTTCAATCAATTACGCAATAAAACCAACAACCGGGACGGACTAAGTCACAATCCCCAACGGTGCTCTACCCCACGCTCATACCTGGCGTGCAAGTCACCACAATACAGCACTATGATGTGCAAATCCGGGGTTTCAAACCCTCAGGATATCATTTACAAGTATTACTCACCTCGGACCGGTGAAATCTCTAGCTCTCGACGCCTTTGCCCCTCAAACCGGCCTCCACGCGCGTCGAATCTAACCAAAATCAGAGCGAATACATTACAATATGCCAAGGGAACAATACCCAATCAAAAACAACCAAGAAATAGCAGAAATCTCGAGACTAGCAAAACCCGAGCCCCGGACCCGCTTCTCGAAAAATTACGAAATTCACATCGCCGGATTCCTCGTCTCGCCACGAGTGCATACATATAAAGTTCACCAAAATCGGAGTTCGTTTGACCTTCCAAATTCCATTTTTACATCAAAATTCTCAAACCCTAACTTACCCCATTTTTACCCTTTAATTCCTTGGGTTTTCAGTGTTAATCCATGATTTTACACCATAATATCATAATCTAAGTCTAAGAATCCATACCTGATGATAGCCCTCGAAACCCTCTTCAAAAATCGCCCAAAATCTCCTTAGTCCGAAGTCCAAAATGTTTCTTCTCTTTCAAAATCGTGAAAACACTGTTCACTTAAACTCANCATTTTCCATTTCTGAATTTTCCAACAAAACGTTCCATTATCTTTTTAGCTTTTCACCCGAGCTAGTACTTTCTCTTTTTCTGATATATTCTTCAATCACACTCTTCAAAAATGTGTCCATCTCATTTGCTGCTTTCTCCATTTTGGTGTCAAGACCACTAATTTTATTGAACCATTCAAGCCACAGAATATATTCCCCGACGTTGAATGTACCTAAAAGGTTCACAAATCCATCTAGGGTGGATTTACCATGTATTCCATATTTCCTCCCTAAGGCCACTCTGCTAATTATGTTATTAGTCAGAGAACAGAAAAAATCTCTCAAATCCATCACTGAACTCGAAGATTCACACTCTCGTCTGATATTTTCAATCATGTTAGATATTTCTTCTTCTCTGACATCACGAAAAGATTGGACTCTTTTGTTGCTAAGAAGGTGAAACACAGTAACACTTCTAACTTGCCTCCAATATTCACCATAAGGACTGAAGGCTATATCTTTGGAGTCATAAAATAGTCTATCAACAATGCTGGATTTAGGTCTGCTTGACCAGACGAGATCGTGGGTTTTCATAATATCACGAGCAGCATCAACAGAGGAAGCAACGACCACTGGCTTATTGCCCAAGTGAAGTAGCATGACTGGACCATATTTTTCTGATAATTTATGGAGAAAACGATGAGGATGTGACCCAAGTTGATGAAGATTTCCTATAACTGGAAGCTTTCTCGGAGATGGGGGTAACTTTTTTTGGGTATTTGAAGTAGTAAAGAACCATTGATGGAGGAAGAAAATGAAAACAAGCAGAGGAATTAGAAGCGATTACCAGGGGAGATTCATGATTTTACTGTAGCGAGGAATACTTAGATATAATGAAATCAAGATTTGGGTACAATAATATGTTGGAGACAGAAATATTAGAAATGGTGATTCTAATTGTGTACATTATCATATAATATCATATTATCATATTGAGACGTTTATTCACCACACTAGTTATAGGGGACAATGATAATCGCATTGACAATTATGCAGTAAGAGCAAATAGAAGTGTCTTCATTTGCTTCCGATATAACAAATCTTTGTTAAGATTATGAGTTTTCTTGCAATATATATAGAAAAATCGAATCTTTTACGTGTAGCATTGGGTGATGAAAATGATGGGGTCCATCTCATTCAAAAGACAAAGTAATAGGCATGTGCCTAAGGAAAATATTTGGCTGAGAATTTCTTTGGTTTGGCATCCAACATTATTGAATTGTTGAGATCGAAGAAAAAGAAAAAGCTTCACTTAATTAAGTGAGATATAATTACTAGAACCAGAGCTCAATGTGGTCTAGGTATCAAAAAGGCCAAGTCAAAAATCTAGCTCTTCTAACGAGCCTTTCTTGGAGAATCTCAACAACCCTTCATCTATTTGGGCGAAAGTACTGATTAGTAATTACGGAAAGAGTAAAAATACAAAAAGTGGGTCACATACTTGGATTACTCTCTTAAAAGGTTGGTCTATTTGCAACAAAGGCATCAGGTGGGCAGTACACCAAAACTTTAATGCAAATATTTGGGATCTAATTGGATTCCAAATATTACACACCTTAGGTGCAGTGTTATTGGCCCTCTAACAACATCTGAGAGCAATTTAAAAATCAAAGATATTTGTGACAATGGCTCTTGGGATTTGGAAAAAATCTCCTTCCAACTCACTCAACATATTATCAATAACATTAATGCCTCAATGTGACGACCCAAAGGGTCATCACCGGATTTCTCTCTTTTCCGTGCTTCCGAGGCCTTGAAAACCTCATTTCTATTTGCCTCGATTTGCGTGCGCAGTCTGGGCACGTAGCCGGAAAGCTTATATGTTAAATTCTGTGAAAAATTTTAAAATGTGGCATTAAAATGATTAAAGTTGACTTTGGTCAACATTTTTGGTAAACGGATCCGGACCCGTGATTTGACGGTCCCGGAGGGTCCGTAGAAAAATATGAGACTCGGACATATGCCCGGAGTCGAATTTCGAGGTCGAGAGCCCGAGAAATGAATTTTTATGTGAAATTATTTTTCTGAAATTATTAAGGAAAATGGAAATGAAAATTGATTAAAAGACTATGGTATCGGGCTCGTATTTTGGTTCCGACACCCGATACAAGTCTTAAATATGAGTTAAGCGCTTTCTGTAAAGTTTGGTCGAAATCGGACGTCATTTGACGTGTTTCGGACCTAAATATCTAAAATTTGAAGTTATGAACTTGAAATGAAAAATGATGATTTTGAGGTTTGATTCATTGATTTTGATGTTATTTTGGCGATTGATCGCTCGACTAAGTTCGTAGGATGTTATTGAGTTAGTGTGTGTGTTTGGTTGGGAGCCCCGAGGGCTCGGGAGTGATTCGGAGGTGGTTCGGGGTAGTTTTACACTTAGAAAGCACATCAGATTTTTTCATGTTGTTGCAGACCAGATTTTGTTCTTCGCGAACGCAGCCCCCCCTTCGCGTTCGCATAGCTCTGACATTTCTCCTTCCGCGTTCGCGTCCCTCCATCGCGTTCGCATAACTTTATACCCCTCTTCAACGCGTTCGCATACCTCCCCTCGCGAACGCGTAGGCCAAACCTGGACCCCCCCCCCCCAGTTTCCTTCTATGCGTTCGCATAGCACCATCGCGAACGCATAGAGCATCAAACCAGCCCTCCTTCGCGAACGCATAGAACAAAAAGGCTTCAGTGATTTTTTTAAAATACAAAACATTTCATTACGGGAATTCTTCACTTCTTCTCACGAGCTCTCTTCTCCATCAAGCCTTAGGACTCCATTGAAGCTCCCCTCTTCCATGACTTTTGGGGTAAGTAATTTCCCACCTAATNTTTATTTGGCCTGTGTTTGAAGTAGTAAAGAACCACTGATGAAGGAAGAAAATGAAAACAAGCAGAGGAATTAGAAGCGAACACCAGGGAAGATCCATTTTTTGTTGTAGCGAGGAGTACTGAGATATAATGAAATTAAGTCTTTGGTACTTAGAATTGAGGCTTCAAGTTAATAACACTGTTAGCTAACAGAAGCTTTTTTATAACAGCTGCTAGTTGAATTGTTGATTCCATTGTATTATAACAGCTACTAGTTGAATTAGACGCAAACTTGCAAGTTTTCACCATGTATACTTTGGGTTTCTTTAAATAATATAATTGGGATCTGTCATGTATTTTTCTTGATTTACGTGGTGAATTCTTAAACATTTCTTCAGCTAAGTTATTCACTAGTATAATATTTTAGTGATTCTTGCTTATTTTTCTTTCTTTTCTTTTCGTGCTTGTCATAACTTTTCAAATGTTGATGTTCTTTTGCTCTTGGTAGAGGGCTGGGATGCATTCTCACAAAGTATAAAGGATCAAGAAGAAACATCAAAATTTCTAGTTGATGGAGATACTTTCCAACTACTGTCCTATGCCGCGATTACCTTCTCTCTGTGCAGTTGTGCTCTATCTTTTTGAAAGTTTCGTCTGCAATAAATAGACAAACTTCCATACACACGTACTTTAATTCAATGAAATAACACAATTTTAGGGTGTATGTAGAATTAATTTCTGATTCTCGATTAGCTTACAAAACAAATAAGAAAATTCTTCAAACATAGTTTAAACACTTGAAAATCCAACGTTTTCAGTAAATAAAACAAAGACAAACGGAGAACTCTGCTTCGTTTACATAGAGGTTGTGGCTTTCTAAGAGGATTATGGCTAGTTTTCACGTGAAAACCAATATATGTGTCAATGTCTGTGATTAGTTCAAACAAATCGTGGAGATATCCTTTTATACATAACTATCAAGGATGTACCAAATCTTTGTCAAGATTATGAGCATCTCTTTCAATTTTTTAGAAAAATCTAATCTTTTACGTGAGGCATTGGGTGATGAAAACTTTTCGTCTGTTCTGTTAAAAAAATAGAGATACAGCTTCTTGTTGAATTATTGAATATTGATCCCTCTGTAGATGCTAACTTGCTAGTCTGGTCCATGAATACTTATT
Source organism: Nicotiana attenuata (assembly GCF_001879085.1). Lineage (NCBI taxonomy): Eukaryota > Viridiplantae > Streptophyta > Magnoliopsida > Solanales > Solanaceae > Nicotiana > Nicotiana attenuata. The sequence continues at coordinate 228,702 of NW_017671754.1, forward strand.
TGTATTAAAAAAATAACATAATTGGGATCAGTCACGTATTTTTCTTGATTCATGTGGTGTATTGTTTGATCATTTCTTCCGCTAATCTTGAAGCTAATTAAGCTATTTATTTTTGTATGATTCTTGCTAGTTTTCTTTTAATCTCTTTTCATGCTAGTGAGAACTTTTCAAATGTGGATGTACTTTTGTCCCTTGACAGAGGGCTGGGGTGTGTTCTCCCAAATTATTAAGGATGAAGTCATGAAGAAGAGATCAAAATTGGATAACAGATTAATCATGTTCAGGACTATATCCCCCTTGTTCAACTACACAAGTCTAATGCGTTCAAGTGCTACGACGATGATTCATTCTGATAACATTTTCACGTTGATAAGAAAAAGACGTGGTCCGGGTCCTCTCTCAAGCATGGACAAGAGCAAATAGATTGGCACAGAAAATATTTCTATTTTGTAGTAGTTGTACACTATTGTATTGTGTGCTAAAAGATTCTACCACAAAATAAAGCCCAGGGCTCAGTTTATCTTTTTCTTCATTTTCTTATAACTAAGGTATTCAACCAATTTGCGTGCATCAGTACCTATTATCTCCTACCTGTACAAGTATCAGATAAACTTAAAATATAAATATCATACATAGTTTTATTATAACATTATTTTAGAGCTTTTTTTCTTCATCTATAGGGAGTATTTAACATGGGTGAATATTTCAGAAAAGGCTACTAACTAGAGTAAGGAGTGGCCACTGCTAGCAAAGGTGATTTCCTACGAATAGTGATGCCAGTGCCTTCAGTCATATCCAAATCCTCCCCTTTTATCCCTTCTGGTAATGCAAAATTGAACTTGTGCACAAGCCTCGCTATTGCAAGCTCATTTACAATAATAGCAAAACCAATTCCTGGACAGCCTCTCCTGCCTGCACCAAAGGGAATCAACTCGAAGTTTAGTCCTTTGACATCAATATCATTATTTAAGAATCTCTCTGGCCGATACTTGTCTGGATTTTCCCACGACAATGGATCTCTTCCGATTGCCCAAGCATTAATTATGACCTGAGTTTTAGCAGGGATATGATAGCCTAGTAATTTTACATCTTCCAATGATTCTCGAGGAAGTAGTAGTGGATTCGGTGGATGAAGTCTGAGAGTTTCTTTGATCACTGCTTTCAGATACTGCATATTTCCTAAGTCATCCTCTGTTATCTCTGATTTCCCTTGGGCTAATTGTCGCACTTCATTCTGTAATTTCACCATGGCTCTTGGATGCCTCAAAAGCTCTGTCATTATCCAGTCTAAAGCTGTATACGTTGTATCCGTACCAGCAGCAAATGTATCCTATGCATTAAAAAGAAACACAAAAAGAAAAAAAAAATAACTGAAGCTTCATTTTTACATTCCAATATTTGAATTACGGTCACTAACCATGGGTGGATGAAGCATTAAAACAGTTTGTGCAGTTTCACTATTGCTTTTCTTCTGGATTAATTATGTACAATATTCACATTCACTGGTTTAAAATTTTGAAATAGATCAGTGCCTTATGGAAAAATATCACAGACACACACCATAACAAATATTCTAAGACACCAAATTTTTAATTATAGAACATTATTAGTACAATTTAAATTTCAATTCTTATAAAAAATTAAAACACAACAGACATAGGAATGGAAAAAGGCATAAAATATGCATATCATGTTCTTAAGGCCTATGAGTCGCTGTTCGAGGCATAAACATTCAGGATTTGGACTTGATGTTTGAATATATTATACTTTTGAAATTATGTGTTTAGAATTAACGCTTGTAAAGTTTTTAATGTTCTCATGAGTCATGAGCGCGCACACACACAAAAAAATTCCATGTGGAAGTATACGAGAGGCTTACCAAGAGAATAGCTTTCAGTGAATCCCTTTGAAGAGGAAAGCATGTTTCATTTCCATTCTGAATTTCCAACAAAACGTCCACTAAATCTTTAGCTTCACCCGAGCAGTATTCTTCTTTTCTGATATGTTCTTCAATCACACTCTCCAAAAATGTGTCCATCTCATTTGCTGCTTTCTCCACTTTGGTGTCAAGACCACTAATTTTATTGAACCATTCAAGCCACGGAATATATTCCCCGACGTTAAATGTACCTAAAAGGTTAACAAATCCATCTAGGGTGGTTTTACCATGTATTCCATATTTCCTCCCTAAGGCCACTCTGCTAATTATGTTATTAGTCAGAGAACAGAAAAGATCTCTCAAATCTATCACTGAACTCGAAGATTCACACTCTCGTCTAATATTTTCAATCATGTTCAATATTTCTTCTTCTCCGACATCACGAAAAGATTGGACTCTTTTGTTGCTAAGAAGGTGAAACACAGTAACACTTCTAACTTGCCTCCAATATTCACCATAAGGACTGAAGGCTATATCTTTGGAGCCATAAAATAGTCTATCAGCAATGCTAGATTTAGGTCTGCTTGACCAGACGAGATCGTGGGTTTTCATAATATCACGAGCAGCATCAACAGAGGAAGCAACGACCACTGGCTTATTGCCCAAGTGAAGTAGCATGACTGGACCATATTTTTCTGATAATTTATGGAGAGAACGATGAGGATGTGGCCCAAGTTGATGAAGATTTCCTATAACTGGAAGCTTTCTCGGAGATGGGGGTAACTTTTTTGGGTATTTGAAGTAGTAAAGAACCATTGATGGAGGAAGAAAATGAAAATAAGCAGAGGAATTAGAAGCGAATACCAGGGGAAATTCCTGGTTTGCTGTAGCGAGGAATACTGAGATATAATGAAATCAAGATTTGGGTACAATAATATGTTGGAGAGAGATATATTAGAAATGGTGATTCTGATTGTGTACGTTATCATATAATATCATATTATCATATTGAGAAGTTTATTCACCACACTAGTTATAGGGGACAATGATAATCGCATTGACAATCATGCAGTAAGAGCAAATAGAAGTGTCTTCATTTGCTTCCGATATAACAAATATTTGTTAAGATTATGAGTTTTCTTGCAATATATATAGAAAAATTGAATCTTTTACGTGTAGCATTGGGTGATGAAAATGATGGGTTCCATCTCATTCAAAAGCCAAAGTAATAGGCATGTGCCTAAGGAAAATATTTGGCTGAGAATTTATTTGGTTTGGCAGCCAACATTGTTGAATTGTTGACATTGAAGAAAAAGAAAAAGCTTCACTTAATTAAGTGAGATATAATTACTAGAACAAGAGCTCAATGTGGTCTAGGTATCAAAAAGGCAAAGTCAAAAAATCTAGCTCTTCTAACGAGCCTTGCTTGGAGAATTCTCAACAACCCTTCATCCATTTGGGCAAAAGTACTAATTAATAATTACGAAAAGAGTAAAAATGCAAAAAATGGGTCACATACTTGGATTAGTCTCCTAAAAGATTGGTCCATTTGCAACAAAGGCATCAGGTGGGCAGTACACCAAAACTCTAATGCAAATATTTGGGATACTAATTGGGTTCCGAATATTACACACCTTAGGAGCAGTGTTATTGGCCCTCTAACAACATCCGAGAGCAATTTAAAAATCAAAGATATTTGTGAAATTGGCTCTTGGGATTTGGAAAAAATCTCCTTCCAAATCCCTCAACATATTATCAATAACATTAACGCCTTAACTCCCAACAAGCAAGTTAGATCTCCTAATAACCTCCTATGGAGCATAAATCTTAGTGGTGTATTTTTCAACCAATTCTTGCTAGAAGTTAATTGACGAACAAACCATTCCTAACAACGAAAACATACAAAGAGCAAAGTTGGCGCATCTGATCTTTCTTCTTCAGTGCCAGGCAACTTTAAATGGATATGAGACTTAAAATGTCCAAGCAAACTTAAGTTCTTCATGTGGAAATGCTACCACAATAGACTTCCAAGTAGGGCATACCTTAGTAAAATTTGTATGAACATTGACCCTAAATGCCCGATATGCAAGAACACTAATGAAACTATAACACATATCTTCTGGGAATGCCACATTGCGAAATCGTTTTGGGACTTAATGGATTGCAATATTATTCCTCTAACAAGTACAACACATTGGGTCGACAGAATCAAGAATGCTAATATCAATTTTATATACAAGTATGTCACGTGTGAAGATCTTTTTCCGTTCACATTATGGGCTACATGGAATAATAGAAACTACAATAACCAAAACAATACCAATAACCATATTAATATTAATAAGGTAATTAACCAAGCGGTTGAATACAAATTATTGATTGCCAATCCTACCACTAAGAATTTACAAAGGACCGTTAGTATCAAATGGCAGGCTCCTCCTAAGGGCTGGTAAAATATAAACATTGATGGTGCTTTTAAGAGCAATAGCCCGCAGGGAGGAATCAGCAGTGTCATTCGAGACGGCAAGGGACTATGGAAAATAGGGTACCACAATAAAACATATGCAGTGGCTCCAACTCAAGTAGAATTACAAGCACTGCAGCAGGCACATCAACTCATAGTCAAGGAAAAAATAATCCCAATTGAAGTGGACACGGACGCCACTGAAATTATAAGATTTATGCACGAAAGTTATCGCACTTACAATGACTTAATCAATGAATGCAGGTGGTTAATGGAGAAGGCAATGGAGATAGGGGAGATTGTGGTGAAGCATAACTTTCGTGAAGGAAACAGTGTCGCACATCCTTTGACAAAAGAAGCTTTTAAGCAGCCTAGTTTTAATAAATTTTGTACCTTTGTTTTACCTCCTGAACCTATGATAGATGCCTATCACAAAGATCAGGAATGTTATATTTGTGTTAGCAAAGTATCGACTTTTGCGTGTTGTAATTTGGCTGTCTTAGGAAATAACAATGCCCTAAGAGGCATATGTATATCCCATTAGGGCACTAGTAATGATGGTAGTTTGCTACCACCCGCACTCTAGTTTATTATAAATAAATATCTTTATGCTAAAAAAAAGACATTGAAGAAAAAGAAGGAAAAATATGTGCAAATTGTCAAATATAGTAGGCTCAGAGATTGAGGCTTCAGCTATAAAAGGAGAGCTCTGGCTCTCATTTCTACACACCAACAACGAGGGAAAGAAAGAGTGTGGCATCACAGACAGGGTATAAGAAAGTAGTCTGTGAGAAAAATAGAAAGTGAGAAATATTGTAGTGAGTGGGAATATCAAAAGAGGTTTTCTTTTTTGAATGTTGTAATGGTCTTTGGATTGTTTTATTCGGACCTACAACGTGTAAAATTCCTTGCTATAGTGATATCAGTTGCTCGTCTCGGGGCCGTTTTTTTTCCTTTATTCAAAAGGGTTTTCCACATAAAAATCTTGGTATCGTTGTCACTCTTTTATTGTTGTTAATTACTGTATCTCAGTGCTAAATTATTATTCCGCTTTTATTACTGTGAATATTATTTCTGTAGAGGGTTTATTCCTAACTAGTTGTATCAGAGCACATATTCTGCTCATTCACAGAAATATTATTTACAATCGATTTTACTTTGTGATAAAAAAATATCAGGAGTAAAATATGAAGTAACAAGATTAAACGGTAATGACGGTTTCTCCAGATGGCAAAGAAGGATGAAGGACCTACTCATCCAACAAAGGGTTAGACATTGCATTTGATGGAAAAGAGGCAAAGCCCGAAGCCATGTAAGAGAGGATTGGGCAGACATAGTGTCACGACCCTAGTTCACCAACCGTGAACATGTCATGACGGCACCTGGTCCCCATGACCAGGTAAGCCTAACATTTGCGGAAATATAATAATTGCGAAAAAATAGAGAAAAATCAAATCAAATATCTAAAGGAAACTGTACTGAATGTCGCTTGGCAAGTACAACTCAATATCACAAGTCTAAAACAATTCCCAAAACCCGGAAACTCACGGGCAACATAGGCTACAGAAGTGTATAGTAAAGGTTCCAAACTCCAGAATTTCTAACAACCGAAAGAAGGTAAGCTAAGTACTAAAGATAGAGTAAGAGGGAGACTCATCGGTCTGCGGACGTAGCAGATCTACCTCGAAGTCTCCGTAGTCCTCCTGCCTCACTGATAGTGCGCCTGAGTGGAGGTACCTGGATGATCTCCACATGAAAAAATATGCGCAGGAAGGGCATGAGTACACCACAGCGGTACTCAGTAAGTGCCAAGCCTAACCTCGGTTGGGTAGTGACGAGAAAGGTCAGGCCCTACTGAGATAAATTATAATAATAAATTAACAGTATGAAAAACTGACAATAATAATGAGTACAGCAGTGAGATAAGACGGGTTAAACAAGGCAATATCAAATACACAAAGAACGGAACAACCACAAAATAAGTGCAGCTCAATACCAATGGTAACAATGAGGATCTCCCAGGATACTGTCCTGTAGTCCTTTTCTCAACTGTCCAGTGGATCTCCCGGGATGCCTTCCCGTAGTCCATCATATGTGTATATCCGAATCTCCCGGGATACCGTCCCGTAGTCCGGCTATCAATGTGCAGGGGGATCTATCGGGAATCTAACCCGCAGTCCCAAAGTAAATGTACTGGGGGATCTATCGGGAATCTAACCCGCAGTCCCAAAGTAAATGTGCAGGGGGATCTATCGGGAATCGAACCTGCAGTCCCAAAGTAAATGTGCAAGGGGATCTATCGGGAATCGAACCCGCAGTCCCAAAGTAAATGTGCAGGGGGGGATCTATCAGGAATCGAACCCGCAGTCCCAAAGTAAACAAACAACGGGGGGGGGGGGAAGCTACCGGAATCCCACATCCGTAGTCCCAATGTAAATGCGCAACCACGACCAGAAGTTATTCAAAAATGAAGTACAAAAGGCAAACATCAGGTAGTACTAGCCTAGCATGCTTCACGTAGTACAGTCAAGGCAACTTAAACAATTAGGCAAGTTAAATCAACTAAACATGCTTTTCTAATCTAACACAGGTTATAACTACAAGTAAAACAAGGCAAATATGAAGGAAACTCAGTCTCAATATCTTAAGTAAAAACCGGGTTTTTCAACAATTAGCTCAAGTACGCGCTCGTCACCTCACGTACAAGGCACTCAATTATCACATATCAAATCCTAAGGGGAAAGGTCCCCCACACAAGGTTAGACAAGCCACTTACCTCCGAACCGACTCAAAAAAACTAGAAACCATCGCCTTTGCTCACGAGTATCCGACTCCAAATGCCCAAATCTATTCAAATACATTATTACATATCATAAAAAACTCGCAAAAAACTGGTTTTGCTATTTAATTCAAACTTACGGCGGTGAAATTACGTGAAATGACCAAAATGCCCTTCAGACATGCCTCTGAAATCGATAATTCTCACATTTTGGAAACTTCGCACTCTCACGAGTCTAACCATATAAAAATCTCCCAGAATCGGAGGTCAAATGCTCACTCAAAACTCAATGGTTTAGCCTATGAAGTTTTTGCCCAATTTCTTCCAAATTTGATCCCAAATTCGAATTAAAGGATATTTAACCTTACAAATGATGAAAATAACTAGAAGGATTAAAGAAGTTAGTCCATAGCTTCTCTTCAAAACCCTCTGATAAATCGCCCATTGCCCGAGCTCAATTTCGTTTTCTAAACTTAGAGAATCCAAACCCTCAAGAATTTTCTATATCAAAACAGGCATTTCCGCTTCTGCGACAAGGGACCGCTTCTGCGGTTCCTGCTTATGCGGAAAATGCAGTGCTCTTCTGCGACTCTCACTAAAGAGCCAATATCCGCTTCCTGCTGACTATTAAGCCGCTTATCGGTTCTCGCTCTCTGCGACCATATCCCGCTTATGCTGTTCCGCTTCTGTGGAATTTAACGTTTCTGCGTTCTAATAAAAGGTCTAATTTCCGATCTCACGTTCCCTTTTCTCGCAGATGCAGAGGCGCTCCCTCGGAATTTCCTCCCATCTGCGGTAACCTGAAAAACTCTGCCAAACCGCTCCTGCGATGACCATGGCCGCTTCGCGGCCCGCTTCTGGTTCCCAAGCCGGCAAAGACGAAAATACCAAGAAGAGAGAAAACCAGCCTGCTGCAACACTTCAAAAAATTCTTCCTTAACACCCGAAATCATCCAGAGGCCCCCGGACGCTCAACCACAAAGAACCAAATAGCACCTAATACCTCATTCAGACATTTACCAATCCTTAAAACACCTAAAACACACCGGAAACACCCGATTAAATAATAAGATTTCAAGCCTAAGAACTACAAGTTTTCCTCCAAAATACGCTTTCGATCAAAAACCTAACCAAAACACGTCCGAATGACCTGAAATTTTGCACACATATCCCAAATGACACGACGGAGCTACTGCAACTTCCGGATTTCCATTCCGGCCCTCGGATCAAAAATTCACTATTGAACCGGAAACTTCAAAAATTCAAACTTCGGCATTTCAAGCCTAAATGAGCTACGAGCTCCCAAAATACATTCCGAACACGCTCCCAACCCCGAAATCACCTAACGGAGCTAACGGAACCATCAGATTTCCATTCCGAGGTCGTCTTCATACTGTTCCGACTACAGACCACTTTTCAACACTTAAGCTCTCACTTAGGGACTAAGTGTCCCAAAACTTTCCAAAACTCAACACCGAACGTCCCGGCAAACCAAAATAGCAGAAATGAACTTAGGGGAAGCAGTTAATGGGGGATAGGGGCGTAAATTCCAAAAACGACCGGCCGGGTCGTTACATTCTCCTACACTTAAACATTCGTTCGTCCTTGAACGAGCATAGAGAACATACCTGAAGTAGTGAAAAGATGAGGGTACTGGCTGCGCATATCCTGCTCGGTCTCCCAAGTCGCCTCCTCGGCCGGCTGACCCCGCCACTGAACCTTTACTGAAGCTATGTTCTTTGACCTCAACTTTCTGATCTGCCTGTCCAAAATAGCCACTGGCTCCTCAACATAGGATAGATCCTTGTCCAACTGGACTGAACTGAAATCCAACACGTGCGACGAATCACTGTGATACCTCCGGAGCATCGTAACATGAAATACCGGATAAACTCCGGCCACGCTGGGAGGTAAGGCAAGCTCATAGGAAACCTCCCCAACTCGCCTCAAGATCTCAAAAGGGCCAATAAACCTCGGACTCAGCTTCCCTTTCTTTCCAAACCTCATGACGCCCTTCATAGGTGAGACCCGAAGCAGAACCCACTCACCAACCATATATGAAACATCACGAACCTTCCTGTCCGCGTAACTCTTCTGTCTGGACTGGGCTGTACGGAGTCTATCCTAAATCGTCTTAACCTTCTCCAATGCATCCTGAACCAACTCTGTGCCCAATAGCTTGGCCTCGCCCGGCTCAAACCAAACCACCGGAGATCTGCACCTCCTACCATATAAAGCCTCCTACGGCGCCATCTGAATGCTCGACTGATAGCTGTTATTGTAAGCAAACTCCGCCAGTGGCAAGTAATGATCCCAAGACCCTCCGAACTCAATCACACATGCACAGAGCATATCCTCAAGAATCTGAATAGTGCGCTCGGACTGCCCGTCCGTCTGGGGGTGAAATGCTGTGCTCAACTCCACCCGAGTGCCTAACTCCTGCTGCACGGCTCTCCGGAACCGCGATGTAAACTGAGTACCTCTGTCCGAAATGATAGAAACTGGGATACCATGTAGACGGACGATCTCCCTGATATAAATCTCCGCATATCGCTCCGATGAATAAGTGGTACACACAGGAATGAAATGAGCGGACTTGGTCAGCCGGTCCACAATAACCCAAATGGAATCAAACTTCTTCAAGGTCCGTGGAAGTCCCGACACGAAATCCATGGTGATGCGCTCCCACTTCCACTCCGGAATCTCTATCTGCTGAAGCAAACCACCCGAGCGCTGGTGCTCATACTTTACCTGCTGGCAGTTGAGGCATCTAGACACATAACCAACTATATCCTTCTTCATCCGCCTCCACCAATAGTGCTGCCTCAAGTCCTGATACATCTTCGCGGCACCCGGATGGATGGAATGCCGCGAACTATGGGCCTCTGCTAGAATCAACTCTCGAAGACCATCAACATTGGGCACACAAATCCGGCCCTGCATCCTCATTACTCCATCATCTCCAATGGTCACATCTCTGGCATCCCCACGTTGGACTCTGTCCTGAAGGACAAGCAAATGAGGGTCATCATACTGCCGCTCCCTGATACGGTCAAATAGGGAAGACCAGGAAACCACACAGGCTAGAACCCGACTGGGCTCCGAAAGATCCAATCTCACGAATTGGCTGGCTAAGGCCTGAACATCCATTGCCATAGGCCTCTCTGAAGCTGGTAAATATGCCAAACTCCGCAAACTCTCTGCCTGGCGACTCAAGGCATCCGCCACCACATTGACCTTGCCCGAGTGATATAGGATAGTGATGTCATAATCCTTCAGCAGCTCTAACCACCTCCTCTGACGCATATTGAGATCCTTTTGCTTGAGCAAGTGCTGCAAACTCCGATGATCAGTATAGATCTCACAAAGCACACCATACAGGTAATGACGCCAGATCTTCAAGGCATGAACAGTGGAAGCTAATTCAAGGTCGTGGACAGGGTAATTCTTTTCATGTATCTTCAACTGTCTGGACGCGTAGGCAATCACCCTACCGTCCTGCATCAACACTGCTCTAAGGCCAACTCTCGAGGCGTCACAATAGACAGTATAACACCCCGAACTGGTAGGCAACATCAAGATAGGGGCTGTAGTCAAAGCTGTCTTGAGCTTTTGAAAGCTCGCCTCACACTCCTCTGTCCATTGAAATGGGGCACCCTTCTGGGTCAATCTAGTCATAGGGGCAGCAATCGATGAAAATCCCTCCACAAAACGATGGTAGTAACCCGCCAGGCCAAGGAAACTGCGAATCTCTGTTGCTGAGGACGGCCTGGGCCAACTCTGCACGGCCTCTATCTTCCTCGGATCCACCCGAATACCCTCACTCGAAATCACATGGCCTAAGAATGCCACAGAACTCAGCCAAAACTCACATTTTGAGAACTTTGCATATGACTTCTTCTCCCTCAAGGTCTGAAGCGCGGTCCTCAGGTGCTGCTCATGATCTCCCCACTTCGGGAACACACCAGAATATCATCAATAAACAATAACGAACGAGTCAGGATATGGTCGGAACACACTGTGCATCACATGCATGAAAGCTGCTGGGGCATTGGTCAGCCCAAATGACATAACAAGGAACTCGTAATGACCATACCGAGTCCTGAAGGCAGTCTTCGGGATATCTGGCCCCCGAATCTTCAACTGATGGTAACCTGAGCGCAAGTCAATCTTAGAAAACACATGTGTGCCCTGAAGCTGGTCAAACAGATCATCAATACGAGGCAAGGGATAACGGTTCTTCACTGTAACTTTGATCAACTGGCGATAATCAATACACATTCGCATAGAACCATCATTCTTCTTCACAAACAAGACAGGAGCACCCCACGGTGAAACACTGGGTCGAATAAAACCCTTACCAAGCAATTCCTGCAACTGATCCTTCAACTCCTTCAACTCAGGAGGAGCCATACGATACGGAGGAATGGAAATGGGTTGAGTGCCTGGCAACAGATCAATGCCAAAATCAATGTCTCTATCAGGCGGCATGCTTGGAAGATCAGNCAGTAGGCGCCATCACGACTCCCGATGGTGGGAAATTCGGGTCGTGACAAGTTGGTATCAGAGCTCTAGGTTGCATAGGTCTCGCTACTCACGGACAAACTTGGTTGAGTCTGAGGGATCGGTACGGAGACGTCTGTATTTATCCCTAGAGGCTACGGAGTTAGGAAAAGTTTCACTTTTGTTCTTTCCTGTCGTGCGATTCTGTTTCTCAAAATACTGATTGTCTTCCTACTCTGTTCTTTCGCAGATGGCGAGAACACGTGCTTCCTCTTCTACTGCGCAGCAGCCCGAGCCCCCAGCAGCAGCTCCTGCGAGGGGCAGAGGCCGAGGCCGTGCTAGAGGCCGAGGCCGGGGCAGAGCTCTGTCCCGAGCAGCAGTCCCAGAGGTGGAGCCTCATGTTGATTATGATGAGGAGGCTCCAGCCCCAGCAGCTCCGGTGGGCCCAGCTCAGGTCCCAGAGGGGTTCATAGCCACCCCAGTTCTTCAGGACGCTCTGGTCAGATTTGTAGGCTTTGTGGAGAGCGTCAGTAGAGCGGGTTTGCTTCCAGTAGCACCAGCCACTTCTCAGGCTGGGGGAGGAGTTCAGACTCCTGCTACGCGTACTCCAGAGCAGGTAGCTCCCGAGGCACAGGTTCCAGTGGTTCAGCCAGCTGTGGCAGTTCAGCCGGGTATTGTGACTCAGACCGGCGATGGAGCGGCTATGTCCTCAGATGCTTTGTGGAGGCTTGATAGGTTCTCCAAGCTCTTCACCACCACATTCAGCGGTGCTTCATCAGAGGATCCCCAGGATTTCTTATTCAGCTGCCATGAGATCCTTACGACTATGGGTATTGTGGAGACCAATGGGGTCGACTTCATCACCTTCCGGCTTGCAGGATCCGCCAAGACTTGGTGGAGGGACTATTGCCTATCTAGACCAGCAGGGTCTCCAGCATTGACATGGGATCAGTTCGCGGAGTTGTTTTTGGAGAAGTTTCTCCCAGTTACTCAGCGGGAGGCACTACGCAGGCAGTTCGAGCGCCTCCAGCAGGGCTCTATGACAGTCACAAAGTATGAGACTCGGTTCATTGATCTGGCACGCTATGCTGTTGTTATACTCCCCACCGAGAGAGAGAGAGGGTGCGGAGGTTTATTGATGGATTGATTCAGCCGATCCGTTTCCAGATGGCTATGGGAGCTGGTAGTGAGAATTCTTTTCAGGAGACGGCCAATGCAGCCCGTAGAGTTGAGATGGCTCTTGCACGGGGAGGTGGTCATGGGTCAGACAAGAGACCCCATCATGCAGGTAGATTCAGTGGTACCTCGTCTGGAGGTAGGGATTCTTATGGTAGAGGCCATCCTCCGAGGCCCTTTCAGTCAGCCCTACAGGTCTCACATGGTACTTCAGGTGGTCGTGGCTCTCAGCCGCAGTCTTCTGACCAGCAGCTTTTCAGTTCATCATCAGCACCTATCAGCGCACCACCACTCCGTTATTCTCAGCAGCCGAGGGCTTGTTATACGTGTGGCGACATGAGACATATTGCTAGATATTGCCCTCGAGCTTCTGACAGCTCTCAGCAGCAGGGTCCTCGTCCTATGATTCAGGCATCAGGTGATCCACAGGCCGCCCAGCCAACTAGAGGAGGGGGTAGATGCCATAGAGGTGGAGGTAGAGATCATAGAGGTGGAGCTCGGACCGCCAGAGGTAGAGGTCAGCCAACAGCCGATCGTCCCAGAGACATAGTTCAGGGAGGTGGGGCCCAGCCCCGGTGTTATGCTTTGCCAGCCAGGCCAGAGGCTGAGTCTTCAGATGCTGTTATTACAGGTACTATTCTGGTCTGTGATAGGGATGCTTCAGTGCTATTTGACCCTGGGTCTACGTATTCATATGTGTCATCCTATTTTGCACCCTACCTGACTATGCCTAGTGATGCTTTGGGTTTTCCTGTTTATGTATCTACACCGGTGGGGGATTCTATAGTGGTCGACCGAGTTCATCGTTCCTGTGTAGTAGTATTTGAGGGTCTTGAGACCCGTGTTGATTTATTGCTCTTAGACATGGTGGATTTCGACGTTATATTAGGGATGGATTGGTTGTCCCCGTATCATGCTATCTTGGATTGTCACGCCAAGACCGTGACCTTGGCTTCGCCAGATTTACCCCGATTGGAGTGGAGAGGGACCCCAGGTCATGCCACCCGCAGTGTTATCTCATATGTGAAGGATCGACGCATGGTCGAGAAGGGGTGTCTAGCTTATCTGGCGTATGTTCGCGATTCCAGCACAGAGGTTCCTTCTATTGATTCTGTTCCTATTGTTCGGGAGTTCCCCGAGGTTTTCCCTTCAGACCTGCCGGGTATGCCACCCGTCAGGGATATTGATTTCTGTATTGACCTGGCCCCAGGCACTCAGGCCATTTCCATTCTGCAGTATCGCATGGCCCCGCCGGAGTTGAAGGAGTTAAAGGACCAGTTGCAAGACTTGCTAGAGAAGGGTTTTATCAGGCCTAGTGTTTCTCCTTGGGGTGCGCCGGTGTTATTTGTGAAGAAAAAGGATGGATCGATGAGGATAAGCATTGATTACCGGCAAGTGAACAAAGTGATGATAAAGAACAAGTATCCACTGCCGAGGATTGATGATTTGTTTCACCAGCTTCAGGGTCCAAATGTGTTTTCAAAGATAGACTTGAGACTGGCTACCATCAGCTGAGGATTAGGGCATCCGATGTCCCTAAGACAGCATTCCGCACTCGGTACGGGCATTGTGAGTTCCTGGTCATGTCGTTTGGGTTGACCAATGCCCCAGCAGCATTCATGGAGTTGATGAACCGAGTGTTCAGGACATATTTGGACATGTTCGTGATAGTCTTTATTGATGATATTTTGGTGTACTCCCGCAGCCAGGAGGAGCACGAGCAGCACCTCAGAGTGGTTCTTCAGACTCTGAAAGATAGTCAGTTATATGCTACGTTCTCGAAGTGTGAGTTTTGGTTGAGTTCGGTTGTATTTCTGGGTCATGTCGTATCAGCAGAGGGTATTCAGGTGGACCCGAAGAAGATTGAGGCAGTCAAGAATTGGCCTCGACCAGCATCAGCTACTGAGATTCGGAGTTTCTTGGGGTTAGCAAGTTACTATCGTCGGTTCGTGGAGGGGTTTTCATCTATTGCAGCCCCGACGACCAGGTTGACCTAGAAGGGTGCCCAGTTCAGATGGTCAGACGAGTGTGAGGAGAGCTTTCAAAAGCTCAAGACAGCTCTGACTACGGCACCGAATTGGTTTTGCCCACAGGCTCAGGACCCTATACAGTTTATTGTGATGCTTCCCGTATTGGGCTTGGTGCGGTATTGATGCAGGATGGCAGAGTCATTGCTTATGCTTCGAGGCAGTTGAAGATCCACGAGAAGAATTATCCGGTTCATGATCTCGAGTTGGCAGCCATTGTTCATGCTTTGAAGATTTGGAGGCATTACCTATATGGTGTGACGTGTGAGGTGTACACTGATCACAAGAGTCTGCAATACTTGTTCAAGCAGAAGGAGTTGAACTTGAGGCAGTGGTGGTGGTTGGAGCTGTTGAAGGATTATGATGTTACTATTTTGTACCACCCGGGGAGAGCCAATGTGGTGGCCTATGCGTTGAGTAGGAAGTTCGCCAACATGGGTAGTCTTGCTTATGTTCCGGTCAGCCAGAGACCGCTTGCTTTGGATATTCAGGCCCTGGCCAATCGATTTGTGAGGTTGGACATTTCTGAGCCTAGCAGAGTGTTAGCTTGTACGGTCGCTCGTTCTTCATTATTGGAGCGTATCCGTGATCCGCAGTTTGATAATCCCCATTTGTGTGTCCTGAGAGACACGGTGCAGCGTGGAGGTTCCACGAAGGTGACCTTAGATGATGATGGTGTTTTGAGATTGCAGGGGCGAGTTTGTGTGCCCAATGTCGATGGGATCGAGAGTTGATCTTAGCGGAGGCCCATAGTTCTCGGTATTCTATTCACCCGGGCGCCGCGAAGATGTATCAGGACTTGCGGCAGCTTTATTGGTGGCGTACGATGAAGAAAGATATTGTTGCATATGTGGCTCGATGTTTGAACTGTCAGCAGGTTAAGTACGAGCATCAGAGGCCTGGTGGTTTGTTTCAGAGGATTGAGCTTCCCGAGTGGAAGTGGGAGAGGATTACCATGGATTTTGTTACTGGACTTCCGATGACTCAGAAGAAGTTTGATGCTATTTGGGTCATTGTTGATAGGCTGACCAAGTCAGTGCATTTTATTCCTGTTGCAGCCACTTATTCATCGGAGAGGTTAGCTGAGATCTACATCCGAGAGATTGTTCGCCTTCACGGGGTGCCGGTATCTATTATTTCGGATCGGGGTACGCAGTTTACCTCGCGCTTCTGGAGAGCAGTTCAGCAGGAGTTGGGCACCCAGGTTCAGTTGAGCACAGCATTCCATCCTCAGACGGACGGCCAGTCCGAGAGGACTATTCAGATATTGGAGGATATGCTCCGAGCTTGTGTCATTGATTTTGGAGGCTCGTGGGACCAGTTTTGGCCTTTAGCAGAGTTCGCCTACAACAACAGCTACCAGTCCAGCATTCAGATGGCTCCATATGAGGCGTTGTATGGTAGGCGATGTTGGTCTCCAGTCGGATGGTTTGAGCCGGGGGAGGCTCGGTTATTGGGTACAGATTTAGTTCAGGAGGCCTTTGATAAGGTCAAGATCATTCAGGACAGGCTTCGTTCGGCTCAGTCGTGGCAAAAGAGTTATGCGGATCGTAAGGTTCGAGATGTAGCTTTCATGGTTGGTGAGCGGGTCTTGCTCCGAGTGTCGCCTATGAAGGGCGTGATGAGATTTGGGAAGAAGGGCAAGCTTAGCCCTAGGTTCATTGGCCCATTTGAGATTCTCGATCGTGTGGGAGAGGTGGCTTACAGACTTGCTTGCCGCCAGCTTGTCAGCCGTGCATCCAGTGTTTCATGTGTCCATGGCTTCGGAGATATCACGGTCGATCCAGGCCCACGTTGTTAGATTTTCAGGCATTGTCCAGTTGGACAAGGATCTGGTCTTACGAGGAGGAGCCGGTAGCCATTCTAGACCGGCAGGTTCGACAGTTGAGGTCGAAGAGTTTTCCACGTGTTCAGTGGAGAGGTCAGCCTCCTAAGGCATCGACCTGGGAGTCCGAGTCTGATATGCGGAACCGTTATCCTCACCTATTCCCTGACTCAGGTACTTCTTTTTTTGTCCGTTCGAGGACGAACGGTTGTTTTAGAGGTGGAGAATGTGACGACCCAAAGGGGTCATCACCGGACTTCTTCCTATTTCCGTGCTTCCGAGGCCTTAAAAACCTCGTTTTTAGTTGCCTCGATTTGCGTGCGCAGTCCGGGGCCGAAACCGAAAAGCTTTTATGTTGAAATATGTGAACTTTGTGAAAAATTTGAAGAATTTTGATATTAATATTGCTAAAGTTGACTTTTGTCAACATTTTTGGTAAACGGACCCGGACCCGTGATTTGGCGGTCCCGGAGGGTCAGTAGAAAAATATGAGACTCGGGCATATGCCCGAAGTCGAATTTCGAGGTCGAGAGCCCGAGAAATAAATTTTTCTGTGAAATTATTTTTCTGAAATTCTTAAGGAAAATGGAAATGAAAATTGATTAAAAGACCATGGTATCGGGCTCGTATTTTGGTTCCGACGCCCGGTACAGGTCATATATGTTGTTTAAGTGCTTCCTGTAAAGTTTGGTTTAAAACGGAAGTCGTTTGACGTGTTTCGGCCTTAAATTGGAAAATTTGGAAGTTTATGAAATTTGAAAGATTTCTTGGATTTTAAGGCTCAATTCATTGATTTTGATGTTATTTTGGCGATTTGATCGCTCGAGCAAGTTCGTATGATGTTTTTGAGTCAGTGTGCATATTTNTTTGAGATTCTCGATCGTGTGGGAGAGGTGGCTTACAGACTTGCCTTGCCGCCCAGCTTGTCAGCCGTGCATCCAGTGTTTCATGTGTCCATGCTTCGGAGATATCACGGCGATCCAGCCCACGTGTTAGATTTCAGCATTGTCCAGTTGGACAAGGATCTGTCTTACGAGGAGGAGCCGGTAGCTATTCTGGACCGGCAGGTTCGACAGTTGAGGTCGAAGAGTTTTCCTTCAGTGCGTGTCCAGTGGAGAGGTCAGCCTCCTGAGGCATCGACCTGGGAGTCTGAGTCTGATATGCGGAGCCGTTATCCTCACCTATTTCCCGACTCAGGTACTTCTTTCTTTTGTCCGTTCGAGGACGAACGGTTGTTTTAGAGGTGGAGAATGTGACGACCCAAAGGGTCATCACCGGATTTCTCTCTTTTCCGTGCTTCTGAGGCCTTGAAAACCTCATTTCTACTTGCCTCGATTTGCGTGCGCAGTCCGGGCGCGTAGCCGGAAAGCTTATATGCTAAATTCTGTGAAAAATTTCAAAATGTGGCATTAAAATGATTAAAGTTGACTTTGGTCAACATTTTTGGTAAACGGACCCGGACCCGTGATTTGACGGTCCCGGAGGGTCCGTAGAAAAATATGAGACTCGGACATATGCCCGGAGTCGAATTTCGAGGTCGAGAGCCTGAGAAATGAATTTTTCTGTGAAATTGTTTTTCTGAAATTATTAAGGAAAATAGAAATGAAAATTGATTAAAAGACTATGGTATCGGGCTCGTATTTTGGTTCCGACACCCGGTACAAGTCTCAAATATGAGTTAAGCGCTTTCTGTAAAGTTTGGTCGAAATCGGACGTCATTTGACGTGTTTCGGACCTAAATATCTAAAATTTGAAGTTATGAACTTGAAATAAAAAATGATGATTTTGAGGTTTGATTCATTGATTTTGATGTTATTTTGGCGATTGATCGCTCGACTAAGTTCGTAGGATGTTATTGAGGTAGTGTGTGTGTTTGGTTGGGAGCCCCGAGGGCTCGGGAGTGATTCGGAGGTTGTTCGGGGTAGTTTTACACTTAGAAAGCACATCAGATTTTTTCATGTTGTTGCAGACCAGATTTTGTTCTTCGCGAACGCAGCCCCCCCTTCGCGTTCGCATAGCTCTGACATTTCTCCTTCCGCGTTCGCGTCCCTCCATCGCGTTCGCATAACTTTATACCCCTCTTCAACGCGTTCGCATACCTCCCCTCGCGAACGCGTAGGCCAAACCTGGACCCCCCCCCCCCAGTTTCCTTCTATGCGTTCGCATAGCACCATCGCGAACGCATAGAGCATCAAACCAGCCCTCCTTCGCGAACGCGAGTCTGAGTCGCGAACGCATAGAACAAAAAGGCTTCAGTGATTTTTTTAAAATACAAAACATTTCATTACGGGAATTCTTCACTTCTTCTCACGAGCTCTCTTCTCCATCAAGCCTTAGGACTCCATTGAAGCTCCCCTCTTCCATGACTTTTGGGGTAAGTAATTTCCCACCTAATTCCTTCATTTTTCTTCACTAATTAGTGAATTACTAGGCCTAAAAACATGAAATCAAAGTGGAAATTAGGGCTTTTGGGTAGAGTTAGGCTTATAAAAATTTTGGGCGATTCAACCCCAATTTGGGGTCGAATCTTAAAACAAATTATATATTTGAACTCGTGGGGTTATGGGTGATTGGGTTTTGGTCCGAGCCTCGTGTTTGGACCAGGTGGGACCGGTGTCGAATTTTGGTATTTTTTGAAGAATGCTAGGGACTTCATTTCTAGGCTATGGGATTTTGTTTTTGAGTCTTTATTGATATTATTGAATTGATTATGCCTAGATATCGTTGTTTCGGAGTCGGATTGTAGAGGAAAGGCGGTATTGGAGAGTTGATTGCTATTCTTGGACCGAGGTAAGTGTTTGATCTAACTTTGGTTAGAGGGAATAGGATTAGGATATTATTTGCTAATTGCTAAATGAAGAGTACGGTGCATAGGCATGGTGACGGTTATCTATACACCGGAGTCTAGCATGACCGTGGGTCTTAAATGTGTTTAAACCGGACTTTGTGAAACATTCTTTCTTGTTTAATTGCTAAGTTTCCTATAATGTGAAGGGTTGAGGAGGAATTGCGATTGGTATATTATTGGATCGTTGTCTTGAACTAGAATTTGATAATTGAGAAAGAAGTGATTAAAAGAGAAAGTGTTGTGACTTTTTCCCTTGCCGGGACACGTAGTCTATTATTGTTGTTGCTCCCTTGCCGGGATATTTGGGCTGTTAGTTGTACCCTTGCCGGGTTAAATCGTTATTTTGTTGAACTCCCCCTAATGGGGCCTCCTTTAGAAAGATTGTATGTATTATTCACTATGAAATGGGATCGTGTGGCACGCCGACCACTTATATATTATGAAATGGGATCGGATGGCATACCGACCACTTATATATTATGAAATGGGATCGTGTAGCACGCCGACCACTTATATATTATGAAATAGGACCGTGTGGCACGCCGACCACTTATATATTATGAAATGGGATCGTGTGGCACGCCGACCACTTATATATTATGAAATGGGATCGTGTGGCACGCCGTCCACTTATTAATTATGAAATGGGATCGTGTGGCGCGCCGACCACTTATATATGAGCTATGGTATTGAGGTAGTTTCGTCGTTATATCCGTTGACATGTATTCACTGTATTTTCCCCGAGCATGCCCCCTTCCCCTTTTTAGTTGATGTTCTCTGTTGTTATTTCCGTTGTCTTTGCATATATATATATATATATATCTGCACAGGTTGTTTTTGGTAGGTCCTGTCTAGCCTCGTCACTACTTCGCCGGGGTTAGGCCAGGCACTTACCAGCACATGGGGTCGGTTGTGCTGATGCTACACTTCTGTGCTTTTGCACAGATTGCGGTACCGGAGCAGCTTTTGGACCTCAGCAGTAGTCGATCGGGAGCTTTCTTCAGTCCAGGGACTTACGAGGTAGCCTAGCTGGCGTTCGCAGGCCGAAGTCCCTTTCCATATTCTCTGTTAGTTTTCATTATACTGAGACAGACATTATGTATTTTTCTATTCAGACTTGTTTGTAGCACTATTTAGTAGTTCTTGAGATAGCGACTCCAGTCTTGGGTAGAGAAATGTTAAACTTCCGCATTTTGGGTTTTCAGTCATTTGTGTTTTAAAAGACTTCCGTATTTATTTAGAGACTCGTTGTTTTATTATTGTTGTGTTGTTATCCGAAAAATGTTTAAATGTTTGGCTTGCCTAGCTCCAACAGTAGGCGCCATCACGACTCCCGATGGCGGGAAATCCGGGTCGTGACAAGTTGGTATCAGAGCTCTAGGTTGCATAGGTCTCGCTACTCACGGATAAACTTGGTAGAGTCTGAGGGATCGGTACGGAGACGTCTGTATTTATCCCTAGAGGCTACGGAGTTAGGAAAAGTTTCACTTTTGTTCTTTCCTGTCGTGCGATTCTGTTTCTCAAAATACTGATTGTCTTCCTACTCTGTTCTTTCGCAGATGGCGAGAACACGTGCTTCCTCTTCTACCGCGCAGCAGCCCGAGCCCCCAGCAGCAGCTCCTGCGAGGGGTAGAGGCCGAGGCCATGCTAGAGGCCGAGGCCGGGGCAGAGCTCTGTCCCGAGCAGCAGTCCCAGAGGTGGAGCCTCATGCTGATTATGATGAGGAGGCTCCAGCCCCAGCAGCTCCGGTGGGCCCAGCTCAGGTCCCAGAGGGGTTCATAGCCACCCCAGTTCTTCAGGACGCTCTGGTCAGATTGGTAGGCTTTGTGGAGAGCAGAGTTGGCGCATCTGATCTTACTTCTTCAGTGCCAGGCAACATTAAATGGATATGGGACTTAAAATGTCCAAACAAACTTAAGTTCTTCATGTGGAAGTGCTACCACAATAGGCGTCCAAGTAGGGCATACCTCAGTAAAATTGGTATGAACATTGACCCTAAATGCCCGATATGCAAGAACACTACTGAAACTATAGCACATATCTTCTGGGAATGCCACATTGCGAAATCGTTTTGGGACTTAATGGATTGCAATATTATTCCTTTAACAAGTACAACACATTGGGTCGACAGGATCAAGAATGCTAATATCAATTTTATATACAAGTACGTCACGTGGGAAGATCTTTTTCCGTTCACATTATGGGCTACATGGAATAATAGAAACCACAATAACCAAAACAATACCAATAACCATATTAATATTAATAAGGTAATTAACCAAGCAGTTGAATACAAATTATTGATTGCCAATCCTACCACTATGAATTTACAAAAGACCGTTAGTATCAAATGCTAGGCTCCTCCTAAGGGCTGGTAAAATATAAACATTGATGGTGCTTTTAACAGCAATAGCTTGCAGGGAGGAATCAGCGGTGTCATTCGAGACGGGAAGGGACTATGGAAAATAGGCTACCACAATAAAACATATGCAGTGGCTCCAACTCAAGTAGAATTACAAGCATTGCAGCAGGCACTTCAACTCATAGTCAAGGAAAAAATAATCCCAATTGAAGTGGACACGGACGCCACTGAAATTATAAGTTTTATGCACAAAATTTATCTCACATACAATGACTTAATCTATGAATGCAGGTGGTTAATGGAGAAGGCAATGAAGATAGGGGAGATTGTGGTGAACCATAGCTTTCGTGAAGGAAACAGTGTCACACATCTTTTGACAAAAGAAGCTTTTAAGCAGCCTAGTTTTAATAAATTTTGTACCTTAGTTTTACCCCCTGAACCTATAATAGATGCTTATCACAAAGATCAGAAAGGTTATGTTCGTGTTAGCAAAGTATCGACTTTTGCGTGTTGTAATTTGGCTGCCATAGGAAATGACAATGCCCTAAGAGGCATATCTATAGCCCATCAGGGCACTAGTAATGATGGTAGTTCGCTACCACCCGTACTCTAGTTCTTTATGCTAAAAAAAAGATATTGAAGAAAAAGAAGGAAAAATATGTGCAAATTGTCAAATATAGTAGGCTCAGAGATTGAGGCTTCAGCTATAAAAGGAGAGCTCTGGCTATCATTTCTACACACCAACAACGAGAGAAAGAAAGAAAGAGTGTGGCATCACAGACAGGGTATAAGAAAATAGTCTATGAGAAAAATAGATAGTGAGCAATATTGTAGTGAGTGGGAATATCAAAAGAGGTTTTATTTTTTGAATGTTGTAATGGTCTTTGGATTGTTTTATTCGGACCTACAATGTGTAAAATTCCTTGCTATAGTGATATCAGTTGCTCGTCTCGGGGCCGTATTTTTTCCTTTATTCAAAAGGGTTTTCCACATAAAAATTTTGATATCGTTGTCACTCTTTTATTGTTGTTAATTACTGTATCTTAGTGCTAAATTATTATTCCGCTTTTATTACTGTGAATATTATTTCTGTAGAGGGTTTATTCCTAACAACTTGTATCAGAGCACATGTTCTTCTCATTCACCGAAACATTATTTACAATCGATTTTACTTTTTGATAAAAAAATATCAGGAGTAAAATATGAAGTAACAAGATTCAACGGTAATGACGGTTTCTCCATATAGAAAAGAAGGATGAAGGACCTACTCATCTAATAAGGGTTAGACATTGCATTTGATGGAAAAGAGGCAAAGCCCGAAGCCATGAAAGAGAGGATTGGGCAGACATGGATAAGAAGGCATTAGTGCAATCAGACTGCACATCTCCGATGAAGTACTCAGTAATGTCGGGGATGAAAATAGTGCATGTGCTATTTGGAAAAGACTAGAAAGTCTATACATGTCCAAATCCTTGACAAATAAGTTGTTTTGAGAAAGCAACTTTATGCCATTCATATGAGTGACGGTACAAATTTCTTGTCCCATTTAAATATGTTTAATGGATTAATCACGCAACTAGCAAACCTCGGAGAAACAATCACTGAAGTAGATAAGGCTATCACGCTTCTAAACTCGTTGCATTCTTCCTATGATAATTTGGCAACAATCATCCTTCATGGTAGAGATGCCATTGTTACACCCCGCAATATAACCATAATGTTACGCCTTGCAGTATTACATTACGATGATGTTACGCTTTGCAGTATTAAATTACGACGATATTGCACCATATAGTATTGTACGTTGACTTTGTCGTAAGGTAATTGACATCAATCCAAGGAAAAGATTATTTGGAGATTATAAGGATTATGCTATTTTAAACAAGTAATGAGTAAGTTCGTGAAGGTGAGAGGGGAAATAAGTCAAAGAAAATGAATTTTCGTCGAAGTTTGGCAATTTGGGATAAAATACGGTCCAAGCTATAATACCCCGATATTTATGGAATAGTACCATACAAGAAACCATATGAACATGATAGTAGGATGTATAAAGTATATTAAAAATAAGTAGAATTTTAAGTAATTTGAGGCAATTCTTAATTATGCGGATAATTGATTAATTAGCGGGTAGCGGGATATTACCTAATTAGTTAATTATTATTAGATAATATCAAAATCCCCACCCCATCCCCACGTGGCAGCAAGCCACTAATTCAAACAATGACTCTTAGTCATTGTTGATTAGGTGGCAACTAGTTAAAAGAAAATCCTTAAAAGGCTACATAACTTTAACAAATTGAAAGATACTATTCTTCCATCAATTTGAAAGAATTGCAAAAGCTCTAATGATTCCATATGAAGCTAAACGTAAAAGGCTCNAATTTTTTAGCCTTATATTTGGTTTGCCAAAAATAGCCCCAAACAATTGGCATTATATAGCCAAATCTTAAAAAAAAAACTACTCTCTTTTATATTCTCTCTCAAAAAAAAATTACACGCTTATTTTGCCTTCCCTCCCCCTTTCTCTCCTTGTATTTCTTCTTTTATCTCTTCTCTTTTGCTCTCATAGTTTAGCTATAATTATTGCAAATTAAGCAAAAAAATCGGTGGGATAAAGAGGTAAGGTTGATCTCACATCAGAGAAAATCAGAAGCAAAAACTAAGACAGAAAAAATATATTTCAACTTTGTTTTTCTTCTCTCTTTTTTTTTTAGTTGGATTGAATGAGTGGGTGTGATTGAAATTGGTTGAAAATACCTAAACGAGGCTATCTACAAAATTTGTGCAAGGTTAGAAGTGATTTAGACTGGTTTTAGGTAAAAAAAATCATACCTAAAAATCCAACTACGACATGTATATATGACGTTGTATATCATGTACATCAGTGTATATCACACACAAGTTTTTAAGGACGTCTGTGTATATCACTTTGTATATCGTGTATACAACACGATTTTTTTATGAACGCCGGTGTATATCACATTGTATATCGAATATATAACACAAATGTTCATAGATATACACATATACACATAATATACATGAGATATCGCTGTTGTACATAGAGATATACACGGGTTACAATAGGGGATACAGATGTGGAGTCGTCTTGAACTTGAGTTTTCAATCTGAAATGTGTTATACAAAGAAGGAAAATAAAATTTTAATAATTTTTTTGACATACACATTATTATTATGTTACACACTATGATATACAAATAATATAATTGTTAATTATTGATCAAAAAAAGGAAAATAAATTTTTGATATAGCATGTTTAACCAAGTTCTAAAATATAAAAATAATAAATATAATTGTGGGAGTAAATAATATTTTGGTATACAAAGAAAATTAATTTTTGATATACACAAAGAAGAAAAATAAACTTATGATAGCTATTTTGGTATACACATGTCCGTTGTGCTATACACTGTGATATACAAATTAAATAATATAATATTTTTATTGTGATATACATTGATATAAAGGCAGCAATAACTTTATATATAATTTTATATTATTGATATACAAAGAATAATATTATTTCTATACAAAGAATGAAAATAAAATTTTAATATACATGTTGATATAGACAAAGAAGAAAAAAAAGGTTGTGATATACATATTATTATTGTGATATACATTTATTGGCTATTTGATGTTAATATCTATATGCCAATTATATGGGTATGTTGTTATACCATGCTAAAATTTCAAATGCAAATCATGGTCACTTTCCATCTCTCTGTCCCGTTCTAGTTATTGAAGTTTCTATGCGATTTCATGCAGACCTTCCAAATTTGTCGCGAGGCAAAAGCGAAATTGTTGCACATAGGTAGGAGTGGCAAACGGACGGGTCGGATATGGTTCGGGTTGAAAACAGGTAATGAAAAATAGATAAATTATCCGACCAGACCCATATTTAATACAGATATAAAAGGTGAAAATCTCACTTTATACCCGTTAATTCTAAACTATTTACCCTTTAATGCCCAGGCCCAAACTATTTACTACTCTACCTATGGGGCCCAAACTATTTACCCG
>NW_017671755.1:0-90341 GCF_001879085.1 Nicotiana attenuata
CATCACCCATAAGGCAAACAACACTCTTAACCAATAATCAACACTCAACACCCCAACCCTATAATCGTTCATGCTTTTCTATCAACCCCAACAACTCATGTCTCATGAACTAGGATTTATAATCATTAAAGCAATGCTAGAATCAATTAGAGGGTGAAGACATTACCTTTTCGAAGTTCAAACCCTTGATTTTCGAGTTCTAGGCTTCCTTCTCTCAACAATGATGTCCCAATCGAATATCTAATGATATGGAGGGCTTACCCATGTTTATAAGATGTAGGAAAAGTGAAATTAACTTAGTATCACCATTAGAACTTACCTTGGGTGGTGGAAGGACCCTTAAGGAGTTAGGTTTTTGAGAGTTCCCCTTTCTAGAGCAAGTTTTTATGTTTTGGGGCTGTGGGGGACGAAATATAGCTTTAAAACGACCCCCCACGCGCGAGTTCGCACACCTGGAGGCTTGTTCGCGCTAGAGTTCGCGCTCAACGGAAGTAACACTGCCTCCCACGCGCGAGTTCGCGCACCTGGAGGCTTGTTCGTTCAAGTGTTCGCGCATACGCGTACTGTTCCGAAAAACGCACATAACGTTTTGCACAGAGATCCGTTCGGGCTCCATAATATATTGTTGGAAAGATATTCAAAGTCCTACAACTTTCATGCTTTGCGTTTTCCCCAATTCCTTACACATTTTTACTAAAACTTGATGGAAGACAGACCTTCTGCAAACTTAGTCGATTTTGTCAAATCTTGTGCACCTATCTTTCCATCTTGATTTTGAAACAACTATTTTACCCATAATCATCCCGATGGGACTTCACATGTATGAAATATCAAATTAATACCCATTTAACAGGTCCACACCTAGTCCGAATGTACGGGATGTTACACCATAAATAAATACATACCTTGCTCGCGCATCATGCATGCGACGCAGGTACACATAAAATACATGCTCAAGTAGCCAATTAAGAATTTATCGAGGAATAATTATCCAAATAATACCAATTCTCCTTTAACAACCTTTAAGAAATGAAGTTTAATCCTTTTAGAAATTTACTTACTAATTCAATGTGATTTAAGCAATTCAAGCTATCCATGGGTTCACAAATAATCCAAGTATAACATGCTTTTGGGTCCTATCTACCCGGAAAATAGCATAATAGTAGCTACGCACGGACTCTCGTCACCTCGTGCATACGTAGCCCCCACATATAGGAGCACATAATCA
Organism: Nicotiana attenuata; assembly: GCF_001879085.1. Lineage (NCBI taxonomy): Eukaryota > Viridiplantae > Streptophyta > Magnoliopsida > Solanales > Solanaceae > Nicotiana > Nicotiana attenuata. The sequence goes on from NW_017671755.1 coordinate 1,229, forward strand.
ATTATTTCACCTACGGGGACAATTCCCTCTTACAAGGTTAGAAAGGAGACTCACCTCGCTCCGAAGATCCACACCGGCATTCCACGCCCTTCCGAAGACTCTAATTGATGCACCACACTCCAAAACTAGCCAACGGTTATGAAAATCCATTAATATATGCTCAATTATTCATTACAATCTAATTTATAGCAATTCTAACTCCGATCAAAAAGTTGACCAAAATGCCCTCGGGCCCATGTGCCCGGAATCCAAAATTTTCGAAGATAAAGATTACCCATGACCTTAGGAACTCAAATATATAATTTTCACTAATTTCCATACCCAAAATCGTGGCTAAATTCCAAGAATATAATTTTCTAGGTTTTCCACCAAAACCTCAATTTTTATACTAATTTTCATGCCCAAATCCATACATAATTGATGTATTCGACTCAAAATATGTGGGGATAACTTACCTTGTCATTGATGACGAAAATCCCCTCTTGAAGCTCCCTCAAAAATCACCCAAGCCATGAAAAATGAGAGGAATGAACTCAAATCACGATTTTTAAACATCCATTCTGCCCCAGTTGTTTCCGCACCTGCGGTTCTTTGACCGCTTCTGCGATTCCGTAGGTGTGGTTAAAATGCCGCATCTGCGGTCTTCCCTGAGCCAACCCTTTCTCGCTTCTACGATGCGTCACCCGTAGATGCGGTCTAGCTTCTGTGGAACTCTGACCGCATCTGCGGTCCTCTCCAAAATACTCCAATCCGCTTCTGCGACCATTTCCCCGCAGATGCGGTCCCGCTTCTGCGGAACCTTGACCGCATCTGCGGTCTTCAAGCCTTAGACCAAAAACCGCTTCTGCGGCTCCCCTTCCGCTTCTGCGGTGCCGCTCTGCGGTCAACCCACCGCAGAAGCGAAAATACCAGCAACCAGCTTCCTTCAACTGTCCAAAAATCCCATTTTCAACCCGTTAACCACCCGGAATCCACCCGAGGCCCCCGGGACCTCAACCAAACCTACCAACCAATCCCAAAACACGTTACGGACTCGCCGAGGCCTCAAATCATATCAAACAGCATTAAAACCATGAATTACACCCCGATTCAAGCTTTATGAACTTCAAAATTTCAAACCTCTACTTCCGACGTTTAAACCTGTCAAATCACGTCCGATTGACCTCAAATTTTGCACACAAGTCATATTTGACATTACGGACCTACTCCAACTTTCGGAATCGGATTCCGACCCCGGTATCAAAAAGTCCACTTCCGGTCAAACTTCTCAAAACCTTAAATTTTCTATTCTTAGCCAAATGACTTCAAAATGACCTACGGGCCTCCGAATTCACTTCCGATCGCGCCCCCAACTCCAGAATCACCATACGGAACTATTTACAGTCTCGGAATCCCAAACGGACATTGATAACACTGAAGTGCACTTCAAACCAAACTTATGAAATTTCTTCCAAAATGCCAACTTCCACAATAGGCGCCAAAACACTCCCGGGTTATCCAAAACCCAATCGGGCATACGCCCAAGTCCGAAATCATCATACGAACCTGTTGGAACCTTCAGATCCCCATTCCGAGGTCGTTTACTCAAAATTCCAATCCTAGTTCATTCTTTCAACTTTAAGCTTCCAAATAAGAATTCTCCTTCCAAATTAACTCCTGACTTCCCGAAATTCAATTCCGACCACACGTTCAAGTCACAATACGTGTTATGAAGCTGCTCATGGCCTCAGACTGCAGAATGACGCACTAGGTCTCAAAACGACCGGTCGGGTCGTTACATTCTCTCCCACTTAAACATATGTTCGTCCTCGAACGTGCTGAGAATTACACTGATGCAGTCTGAAATCACTATTTAACTTCTCATGCACCTTCTCGTGCTGCCACAACTCAGTTGAGCACATCAGCTCGATCAATTCTGAAGATATTCTCTTTTATTCAAGCAGATACGCCTTAAAGTCCAATTCCAACATCCGAAACTCAAAGCTAGGCCTGTTTCCAACATGCGCTCATCATATCAATAACTACACGCTGAACCTAGACGCGACTGCATAACTTTGCTGAATTCACAACTTGCACCACTTTACTCATAGGACCACAATAACTTTCCCTCATCAATTGATCGAATTTCCACGAATCTGAGGCTCCCATTGCACCTCATGACCTACATAGGTCTTGCTCTAATTTTTACAATAACACCACAACGGAAGAGATGTGCAGAAATTCATAATCAACTGCCAAGCAAACCAATTATTGCCTATACTTCTGACAAGTAACATTACCACATTCTGAACCAAATAATGATCTATGCTCCTTAATATATTTCACGTAATCAGATTGCACTGATCCTAAATCCAACAACCTCGTCTCACCCAGTATGAATTGCTCAGGCAATAAGCCACCCCGACATGACCAAAAGTCTCATATGATGCCACAATGTGCCAATAGGCTACCAATTAGAATGCAATACAAAAAGGAAAATGAACTCTGAAAGGAAATTTTTAATTACATCGCTCGCGAATCATACATGCGAGGCGGGCGCACAACTAATTTGAGCTTCCTTCATAAAATAGGAAACAGAACACAGTAAACAGATATGGGGAACTGTACTGAACATCACGTTGTTGCGGCGCGCAACCCGATCCAAGCAACATAACCATGGTGGCGTGCCACCCGATCCAAATAACATACCCATGGCGGCGTGCCAACCGATCCATACGTAGAACTCACATAAGGAGACATACATCGAGCTAAACTGCTCATTACAACAAGATATCGAATTTGGTCACAAACACGCTAAGTTCATAATACCATCCCTGAGGGGACATATAGCGCTATAAGCTACAAAACTTAAGCACAACTGAGGTGCGATATACAATCTGAATCTCAAGAGTCATTTTGCTCATAATACGTCATTTCCACGCAGATCCTCAACACATAAGCAATTTCTCAAGCCGTCTCATAACTCACACGGCGCAACGTATCACTACATAAAATATCTGACAACGAAATAACACCCCGTCTACTCCATAAGGAGCGCATTACTGAAATTAACACAACTGGCCTGATATAAAGCCCTGTTCACATCTAAATCAACAACTGATCTCAAGCCGATTTCTGATTGCACCAACTAGGCTAATAACCTTTCAAAGGTCCATAGTAACTCCCCTTTCCTCATAATACATACGAACAACCGTCGTAACCGAAGCAAACCTCCTCAGTTCATAACCCAATAAACAAAGTGCCCTCCAGGCACAAATTCTCAAATTAATGATATTACCACAATTCCTCACACTTGGTTTAAATCTTTAGTCAACTAAGTGACTACATGTCACACTTGTACAATCTTCCCGTGGGATACGCTCCCACAATCTTCCGAAATAAATAATGGGTCTGCACATCTAAACCATCGGTCGCACTAACGCTGAAAGCGATCAAGAATCCTTAACCAGGATGCAAAGCCTCTTTCGAAACACATCGATCTCGGGTGACGCTGAATACAATACCAATTACTTTAACATTCCACCCTTTTCTTGCTCATCCGAGCTTTTGACATCCTTACCAGCACCAAACTGCAACCTCGATCCTCACTTCGAATTTCCATGCTGCTCACTGCACCCAACGTGCCAACATACGATAGAACACGATCCTCATTGTAACTCCGAAACCATCAATATTTTAACACTTCATCACATAAGAACTTTTCAACTTAACTCACTTCAGGAGAATCACAGCAACACACAGGTAAATTCCCATAACCGTAGGATATGCGAATCTGTAAGTAGTGGTCCAAGCCACCATAGCCCTTTCGGAATCCGCTTCCACTTAACAAGCCATAACAGAAGAATGCTTCCGAATAACATCAATTATGGCGGCCGACAAGCCTCACACGCACCGCCACAAATCATACACATAACTTGATCACGCGGGATGAACTGATCACTGGCCCTAATACGCCAATTCAACTATGGCTAATCAATCTACCTTCTTCCAATTATCCTTGCTTGCCTTAGAAATGATACTAACTCCATTCAACACATAACATATTCCATCTACAGTCACCCCGAGTGACCTTGAATCACGAGACCATGCTGTCTCAAATTCCACGAACCATTTCATACCTCCCAATTGCTACATCACAAGCCAAAAACATCCCGGAACATTCTGCGCCTCTTCACATAAGCTATTTTCCAAGCTTGATTCTCTTACCCGTAATTATACGGTTGAAATCATAAGGCGTCACACCTCATCTTGTGAACTTACCATGACCGTTGTTGAGAGCCACCCGCTCTGACTTGGCCCAGAATATAATCAACTCCATGAGTCTCCCATCACATGAGTACCCCTTGGCAAAGAACCCGCCGAATCACTCCCCTTGGAACCCGCATCTGCACAAAGCAAAATCTTAAATCTTTCCCCCAAGTCTGAGCATGATCCAATAAGGCCAACGATAGCCCACCTTTAATAATTCGTTTTCCCAGATTACCATTTATGGTCTTTCCCCGTAGCTCAAAATAGCCCAACAATATGCTAATAACCCGAAACCTCGCGAGCAGTTAACTCTGCAACCCCATCAAAAGAGGTGGGACTCTCCCACTTAGCTTGAAGCCGTTATTTCACAACTCTAGAATTCACCAAGATTCCCTAGCTTCCATCGACATAACTTTGCGCGGTCAACCGCATAAATTCTCGGATTCTTTCCCTAAAACCCCATTCTTTTATACTCTGATTCGCCCATTACATTCGCACGACCGATCTCTTCGCTACATAAACGATAAAATCATTCGCAGAAACCTCGCCAACCACGCGACCGCTAACCTGCTCACTTGGGTAACCCGCCTATAGAAGGCTCTCCCCGACATCATTCAACACTGCTGCACAGGGTACAATCATTACAACATCAATGACCCATCCTGAGTCTGAGCTCATTCCCCAACTGCACAGGTCCATTTACCCCTCATGGACATCATTTAAGTGTGCGACAACATCCTTTCAATTCAAAGTCATGCTACATCCTATTTCATTTAAGCGGCTCCTTTCCGTTATATTAAATCTCCGGCCGCACAAGAATCCCTACTTCAAATTAGATCCGTAGACCCAATAACCAAGCACCAATATTCTCAAATCGTTCCAGACTCTCCTTAAGGCGCATAGTCATCTTATTACCAAGCCCCTACGCAGCTTCGCTGCTCTCCCACTTTGGGCAAACTCACTTCTTTAATCAACTGCTCGGCCTGCGCTCCCTAAGCCTGCCCCTTTAGAAGTTTAAAACTCCGCCTGACACTTCCCACATGTCCTTCTCATCTTTTGTTGCTAATTCGTTGCCTTAATAAAATTTATCTTCATAGAACTTGAATTCGCAATTTGCTTCTAACTCCAAACTTTTCCGAAGGTCATCTTTCTCGAACCGTCAACATTTGAAATACCGATTCCATCCTAGACCACCGCACCCTGCGATATCTGATAGTTGTATCTCCGATACTATTTCGCGATATCTTGCCCCAAAGGCGAATTGTAGAAGATCAAAACACCGACAAATTTAATACGTCCTATTAGGACAACAGTACCCCATCATAGGAGAAAACTCCACCACACTTGCAATTACCAAGTCTCATTACTTCCACCAGTCCACATCTGACCATCCTTAGTCCGACTGCCTTTCCCTTGCCGGGAATTAAATACTGAACCCCTTGATTACACACTGAGTAAACCTCCCTTCAAGTCATTCACTGCCCCGATGCGTGGGCAAACATCCTACCATCACACCAATACTGCGGAATAATCGCTCATAAGCATCGCGGCAACCTATGCCTAGCCTCAAGGATCTTAGAAGTTCTATTACTGAGTTGAAACCATAGAATATCCTTCCATAAGGCGACTATAATAGTCCAATCAACTATACCGGGAGAATCATCCCGCACCACATTTGTGGTGCCATTACAATCCTTCAATTTTTGATTTATAACAAGCGCTCGCGTAAGATTGAGTAGGAAGAAATCAAAGGCATAAGCCTCAGAGGAATTGAACCGCACGATAAGGAAATCAAGAAGGGAAGTACTCCTAACAGTCCTGCAGCCTCCCGAGGATAAGTACAGACGTCTCTGTAACGATTCGCGAGACTCTACTAGACTTTCTCATGACTCGTGAGACCCTAGGAACCTAGTGCTCTGATACCATGTTGTCACGACCCAAAATCCACTACGGTCGTGATGCCGCCGGACACCTCTGTCACGCAAGCCAACTAAATTATCAATTAAATTCTCTTTTAATATCTTTGAAAATCTAGCATTTTTCCTTCCATTTCTCATAATTAAAAAAATCTCTACTTCAATTCAAATTAAGAAATAACTATTAGTGCACATCTTTCGAAAACCATCCCATAACTCGGTGTCACAAGTGCATGAGCATCTATTGATAAGGAAATTAAAATACAGTATCTGTCCAAAATACAGTGGACATGGAATAAACCTATCAAATCACGTACGATTGACCTCAAATTTTGCGCACAAGTCATATTTGACATTACGGACCTACTCCAACTTTCGGAATCGGATTCCAACCACGATCTCAAAAAGTCCACCTCCGGTCAAACTTCTCAAAAACCTTCAAATTTCTATCTTTAGCCAAATGGCTCCAAAATGACCTACGGACCTCCAAATTCACTTCTGATCGCGCCCCCAACTCCAGAATCACCAAATGGAGCTATTCACAGTCTCGGAATCCCAGACGGACATCGATAACACTGAAATGCTCTTCAAGCCAAACTTATGAAATTTCTTCTAAAATGCTTACTTCCACAATAGGCGCCAAAACATTCCCGGGTGATCCAAAACCCAATCCGCGCATACGCCCAAGTCCGAAATCATCATACGAACCTGCTGGAACCTTCAAATCCTAATTCCGAGGTCGTTTACTCAAAATTCCAATCCTAGTTCATTCTTTCAACTTTAGGCTCCTAAATTAGGAATTCTCTTCCCATATCAATTCCGGATTTCCCGAAACTCAATTCCGACCGCGCGTGCAAGCCATAATGCCTGAAATGAGGCTGCTCATGGCCTCAAACCGCTGAACGACGCGCTAGGACTCAAAACGACCGGTCGGGTCGTTACATTCTCTCCCACTTAAACATACGTTCGTCCTCGAACATGCTGAGAACTGCACTGTAGTGGTCTGAAATCGATGTATAACTTCTCATGCACCTTCTCGTGTTACCACAACTCAGTTGAGCACATTAGCTCGATGAATTCTGAGGATATTCTCTTTTATTCAAGCAGATCCGGAACTCAATGTTAGGCCTGTTTCCAACATATGATCACCATATCAGTAACTACACGTTGTACCCTGACGCGACTGCATAACTTTGCTGAATTCACAACTTGCACCACTTTACTCATAGGACCACAATAACTTTCTCTGATCAATTGACCGAAATTCCACGAAACTGAGGCTCCCATTGCACCTCATGACCTACATAGGTCTTGCTCTAATTTTTACAATAACACCACGACGGAAGAGATGTGCAGAACTTCATAATCAACTGCCGAGCCAACCAATCGTTGAGCCTATTCTTCTGACAAGTAACATTACCACATTCTGAACCAAGTAATGATCTATGCTCCTTAATATATTTCACGTAATCAGATTGCACTGATCCTAAATCCAATAACCTCGTCTCACCCACTATGAACTGCTCAGGCAACAAGCCACCCCGACATGACCAAAAGTATAATATGATGCCACAATGTGCCAATAGGCTACCAATTAGAATGCGATACAAAAAGGAAAATGAACTCTGAAAGAAATTTTTAATTACCCCGCTCGCAAATCATACATGCGACGCGGGCGCACAACTAATATGAGCTTCCTTTAGAAAATAGGGAACAGAACACAATAAACAGATATGGGGAACTGTACTGAACATTACGCTGTTACGGCGCGCAACCCGATCCAAAAAAACATTACCATGGCAGCGTGCCACCCGATCCAAATAACATACCCATGGCGGCGTGCCAACCGATCCACACGTAGAACTCACATAAGGAGATATACATCGAGCTAAATTGCCCATTACAACAAGATATCGAATTTGTTCACAAGCACGCTAAGTGCATAATACCATCCCTTAGGGGACATATAGTGCCATAAGCTACGAAACTCAAGCACAACTGAGGTGCGATATATAATCTGAATCTCAAAAGCCATTTTGCTCATAATACGTCATTTCCACGCGGATCCTCAACACATAAACAATTTCTCAAGCCGTCTCACAACTCACACGGCGCAACGTTCACTACATGAAATATCTGACAACGAAATAACACCCTGACTACTCCATAAGGAGCGCGTTACTGAAATGAACACAACTGGCCTGATATAAAGCCCTGTTCACATATAAATCAATCCACTGATCTCAAGCCGATTTCTGATTGCACCAACTTGGCTAATAACCTTTCAAAGGTCCATAGTAACTCCCTTTTCCTCATAACACATAAGAACAACCATCATAACCGTAGCAACCCCCCCCCCCCCAGTTCACAACCCAATAAACAAAGTGCCCTCCAAGCATAAATTCTCAAATTAATGATATTACCACAATCCTCATACTTGGTTTAAATCTTTAGTCAATCAAGTGACTACATGTCACACTTATACAATATTCCTGTGGGACACGCTCCCACAATCTTTCGAAATGAATAACGGGTCCACACCTCTAAACCATCGGCCGCACTAACGCTGAAAAGCGATCAAGAATCCTTAACTAGTATGCAAAGCCTCTTTCACAACACATCGATCTCAGGTGACGCTGAAGACAATACCAATTTACTTTAAACATTCCACCCTCTTCTTGCTCATCCGAGCTCGTGACATCCTTACCAGCACCAAGCTGCAACCTTGATCCTCACTTCGAATTTCCATGCTACTCACTGCACCCAATGTGCCAACATACGATAGAACACATCGTAACTCCGAAATCATTAATATTTTAACATTTCATCATATAAGAACTTTTTCACTTAACTCACTTCAGGAGAATCATAGCAACACACAGGCGAATACTCATAACCGTAGAATATGCAAACGTCTAAGTAGGGGTCTAAGCCACTATAGCCCCTTCCGAAATCTGCTTCCACATAACGAGCCCTAACATAAGAATGTTTCTGAATAATATCAATTACGACGGCTGACAAGCCTTATAGCACCGTCCCAAATCACTTGGTTAACTTGATCACACTGAAGAAACTGATCGCTAACACCAATATGCCAAATTTAACTATGGCCAATAAAACTACATTCTTCCAATTTATCCTTGATTGCCTTAGAAATAAGACCAACTCCATTCAGTACATAGCATACTCCATCTGCACTTATTCCGAGTGACCTTGAATCACGAGACTATGCCGTCTCCCATCCTACGAATTATTCCGTACCTCCCAAATGCCACACTGCAAGCCAAAACATCACAGAACATTTTGCGCCTCTTCTCATAGGCTGCTAACAAGCTTGATTCCTTTACCTGTAATTATACGCTCGAAATCATAAGGCATCACACCTCATCTTGTGAATTTACCATGACCGTTGTTGAGAGCCACCCGCTCTGACTTGGCCCCGAATATAATCAACTCTACGAGTCTCCCATCACATGAGTACCCCCTTGGCGAAGAACCCGCCGAATCACTCCCCTTGGAACCCGCATCTGTATAAAGCAAAATCCTGTATCTTTCCCCAAGTCTGAGCATGATCTAACAAGACCAACGATACCCCACCTTTAATAATTCCTTTGCCCGGATTACCACTTATGGTCTTTCCCCGTAGCTGAAATAGCCCAACAATATGCTAATAACCTGAAATCTCGCAAGTAATTAACTCTGCAACCACATCATAAGTGGTGGGACTCTCCCACTTAGCTTGAAGCCATTACCTCACAACTCTGGAATTCTCCGAGATTCCCTAGCTTCCATCGACATAACTTTGCGCGATCAACCGCGGATTTTTTCCGCAAAACCCTATTCGTTTATACTCTGATTCGCCCACTATCTTCGCACGACGGATCTCTTCGCTACATAACCGATAAAATTCTTCGTAGAAGCCTCGCCAACCATGCGACCGCTAACCTGCTCACTTGGGTAAACCGCTTATAGAAGGCTCTCCCCGGCATCTTCCCACACTACTGCACAGGGTACAATTACTACGACATCAATGACCCTTCCTGAGTCTGAGCTCAGTCTCCAGTTGCACAGGTCCATTTACCCCTCGTGGACATCATTTAAGTGTGCGACAACATCCTTTCAATTCAAAGTCATGCTACATCCTTCTTCATTTAAGCGGCTCCTTTCCGTTATATTAGATCTCCGGCAGCACAAGAATCCCTACTTCAAATTAGACCCCAATAGCCAAGCACCAATATTCTCAATCGTTCCAAATTCTCCCTAAGGTGCATAGTCATCTTATTACCAAGCCCCTACGCAGCTCCGCCACTCTTGCAAATACAAAGTCTCTTTATTTCCACCAGCCCACACCTGACCATCCTCAGTCCGATTGCCTTTCCCCTGCCAGGTATAAAATACTGAATCTCTTGATTATGCACCGAGTAAACCTCCCTTCAAGTCATTCACTGCCCCGATACAGAGGCAAACTTCATACCATCATAACAATACTGCGGAACAATTGTTCATAAGCATCGTGGCAATTTGTGCCTAGTCCCAAAGCCCTCGGAAGTACCGCTACTGGGCTAAAACCATAAGATATCCTTCCACAAAGCGACGATAATAATCTGATCAGCTATACCGGGAGAAACATCCCGTATCACCTCTGTAGTACCATTACGATTCTTCAATTCTCGATTTATAACGAGCGCTTTGTGTCGCATAAGATTGAGTGGGAATGAATTAAAGGCATACGCCCCCAAGGATCAAATCGCACGATAAGGAATCAAGAAGGGAAGTACTCCTAACAGTGCTGCAGCCTCCCGAGGATAAGTACAGACGTCTCTGTAATGATTTGCGAGACTCTACTAGACTTTCTCATGACTCGTGAGACCCTAGGAACCTAGTGCTCTGATACCATGTTGTCACGACCCAAAATCCACTACGGTCGTGATGGCGCCGGACACCTCTGTCACGCAAGCCAACTAAATTATCAATTAAATTCTCTTTTAATATCTTTGAAAATCTAGCATTTTTCCTTCCATTTCTCATAATTAAAAAAATCTCTACTTCAATTCAAATTAAGAAATAACTATTAGTGCACATCTTTCGAAAACCATCCCATAACTCGGTGTCACAAGTGCATGATCATCTATTGATAAGGGAAATAAAATACAACATCTGTCCGAAATACAGTGGACAGGGAATAAATATATACAAAAAAAATGCTGAAAGGAACTACACTAGCTGCGGGTCGCCTCGAACAATGCAGCTCACCTAGTCTCAGAATCATCCGCGCTGCTACGCCCAGTAGGCCACTAGAGTTACTTATACTTGTGCAACAAAAATGCACAGAAGTGTAGTATGAGTACGTAATCAACGTGTACTTAGCTAGTATCCCGTCTAATCTCGAAGAAGTAGAGACAAGATGGTCAACTTTGACACTTACTAGTGGTCCAATAATAATATACTAAATGTGCGAGGAAATCAGGGATTTTATATAGCAGTTCTAACTCACAAAGCGAGAAAACAGGTAAACACCTTCAACAAGTAATAAAGGATTTTCAAGGTTTACTTTTCATTATTTTATCAATTTATACCAAGCCATGAAAGGCAATATCCACATTTAAAATTCTCAGGAAAACAATATATATCATGCGCAAATCATGCCGAGGTCGACGGCTCGCTCCAACAGAAATGTAAACTGTGCATTGCCGAGGGTCGAACGGCCCGAACCATAGATGCATCTATTTAATCTGCCGAGGCGTTCGGCCCGCTCAGAAAATAAACACATAGAGACATTCAATCAAGAAGTCAACATGGAGCAATTATTCAAAGAAAAGCTAATTCTCTTTTAACAATTGAAGAAAATGAGGTTTATATCTTTTTAGAAATTCATTTACTATTTCGATGTGAATTTAGCAATTCAACTATTCATGAGATTACAAATATTCCAAGTATAGCATGCTTTTGGGTCCTAGACTACCTGGACAATAGCATAATAGTAGCTACGCACGGACTCTCGTCACCTCGTGCGTACGTAGCCCCCACAAATAGAGGCACATAACCAATTAACTCACCTATGGGGACAATTCCCTCTTACAAGGTTAGAAAGGAGACTCACCTCGCTCTGAAGGTCCAATCCGGCATCCCACGCCCTTCCGAAGACTCTAACTGATGCACCAAGCTCCAAAACTAGCCAACGGTTACGCAAATCCATTAATATATGCTCAATTATTCATTACAATCTAATTTATCGCAATTCCTAACTCCGATCGAATTGTTGACCAAAACGCCCTCGGGCCCACGTGCCCGGAATTCGAAATTTTTCGAAGATAAAGATTACCCATAGCTTCACTAGCTCAAATATATAATTTACTCCTAATTTCATGCTCAAATTCGTGGTGAAATCCAATTTATCAAGTTTCTAGGTTTTCTTCTAAAAATCCTAACTTGCCCACAATGTTTATGTCTAATTCCATGATATAATCTTGTATTTAACTTGGAAATGAGTAGGAGTATCTTACCTTAACATAGATGACGAAATCCCTCTTTTAAACTCTCCAAAAATCGCCCCAAGCCATGAAAAATGGGTGAAATGAACCAAAACCCCGATTTAAAACAAATCTTCTGCCTCCAGTGATTTTCGTTTCTGCGGAATTATTTCCGCTTATGCGTTTCTGCTTATGCGGTCAAAACGCCGCTTCTGCGTCTCCTTCCCAAGTCGCCCAGCTTCCGCTTCTGCGCTTCCTTTTTCGCAGGTGCGGTCCCGCATCTGCGGCACCCTGACCGCATCTGCGGTTCCAGCTTTCCTCACTAAAATCCACATCTGCGGTCTTCCAGGCCGCTTCTGCAGCTCCGCACCTGCGGCCAAAACTTCGCAGGTGCGGAAATACCAGATACCAGCTGCTTCAGCTTTTCTTCAACTCTAAAATCGATCTGTTAACCACGCGTAATCCACCCGAGGCCCCCGGGACCCCAACCAATCACACCAACTACTCCCAAAACACATTACGGACTTGCTTGACGCCTCAAATCACATCAAACAACGCGAAAATCACAAATTACACCCCAATTCAAACTTAATGGACTTTAGAATTTCAAACCTCTATTTCCGATGTTTAAACCTATCAAATCACGTCCGATTGACCTCAAATTTTGCGCACAAGTCATATTTGACATTACGGACCTACTCCAACTTTCGGAATTGGATTCCAACCCCGATCTCAAAAAGTCCACCTCCGATCAAACTTCTCAAAAACCTTCAAATTTCTATCTTTAGCCAAATGGCTCCAAAACGACCTACGGACCTCCGAATTCACTTCTGATCGCGCCGCCAACTCCAGAATCACCATATGGAGCTATTCACAGTCTCGGAATCCCAGACGGACATCGATAACACTGAAATGCTCTTCAAGCCAAACTTATGAAATTTCTTCTAAAATGCTAACTTCCACAATAGGCGCCAAAACATTCCCGGGTTATCCGAAACCCAATCCGGGCATACGCCCAAGTCCGAAATCATCATACAAACCTGCTGGAACCTTCAAATCCTGATTTCGAGGTCGTTTACTCAAAATTCCAATCCTAGTTCATTCTTTCAACTTTAGGCTCCTGAATTAGGAATTCTCTTCCTAAATCAACTCCAGATTTCCCGAAACTCAATTCCGACCACACGTGCAAGTCATGATGCCTGAAATGAGGCTGCTCATGGCCTCAAACTGCTGAACAACGCGCTACGACTCAAAATGACTGGTCGGGTCGTTACATTTATTGTATTGGATTTTCTTGTATCTATGGACATAGATTTTGTGTATTATATATGAGATTTTATAGTTACATATTATTGTTGGAACGATGTGACGACCCGACCCATCGTCTCATGTGTTACCGCTCCGTTTCCCCGATTTTATGCTGCTTCATGTTTCACTATGAGTAATTGGTGTGTTAGAGTTGATTTGGATTGGTTTTGGTAGAAAATGAGGCACTTAGTCTCTTTTAAGAAGGCTTAAGTTGGAAAAGTCAATCGGATGTTGACTTATGAGTTATAGGGCTCGGATGTGATTTCTGCTGATTCGGTTAGCTTCGGGGGATGATTCGTGAATTAGGAGTGCGATCGGAATTTATTTTGTACGTCCAGTGTAGAATTAGGCTTGAATGGGCGAAGTTAGTATTTTGGCGAATTCCGATTGATGGGTGAGATTTTGATCCGAGGGTCGGAATGGAATTCTGAGAGTTGCAGTAGCTTCATTATGTGATTTATGATGTGTATGCCAAATTTCAGGTCATTCGGACGTCGTTTGGTTGGGTTTTTGATCGAATGCGAGTTTCGGAAGAATTTAAAGAACTTAGGCTTGAATTCGATGCATTTTGATGATTTTGGTGTTAGTTGAGGTGTTTTGATGATTGGAGCAAGTTTGAATAATGTTTTGAGATGTGTTGGTACTATTGGTTGAGGTCCCGAGGGCCTCGGGGTGATTTCGGATGGCTATCAGAAAGAAATTTGAGTTTAGAAATTGCAGGTTTGGCAGCAGCAGGTATTTCCGCATCTGCGGATAGAAAACCGCAGATGCGGTTGCACAAATGCGGAGGCAAGTGTCGCAAGTGCGAAATGGCTTAAGGTCGAGCATTTCCGCAGAAGCAGAAGGGTATCCGCATAAGCGGGTCCGCATAAGCGGAAGGGTTACCGCAAAAGCGGTTTTTGGATTTTTATTGAGGCTCCGCAGAAGCGGGAATCAGGCCGCAGAAGCGGTCCCGCATAAGCGGAAGCGGACCGCAGAAGCGAAAAATAGGCCTGGGCAGAAGGGGTTTTTAAAATAACATTTCATCCGCGAGCTAAGGGTATTTTCCTCCATTGTTGAACATCTTGAGTGCTCTTTGGGAGCAATTGAAGCGGGTTTCGACTGAGATTGACTGGAGGACATTTTATGAGTTTAAAACATGATTATTATGTGAAATTAACCTAGAAATTCATGGAAATTAAGCCTAAAATTGATGAACTAGGGCTTGAATTGTGATATTTCAAATTGGGATTTGATGGGTCGTTTGAGCTCGGATTTGAGAGTTCTTGGTATGTATGAACTCGTGAGGAGATGAGGAATCCATTGATGATAATTTTCTGATTTTTCGGGAAGTGGGCCCGGGGCTTGGGTTTTGCTAATTTCGAGATTCTTGATATTTTTCGATTGTTTTCAATTGCGTATTGTTCCCTTAGCATATTGTGATGCATTCGCTCTGATTTTGGTTAGATTCGACGCGCGTGGAGGCCGGTTTGAGGTGCAAAGGCATCGCGAGCTAGAGATTTCACCGGTTCGAGGTGAGTAATGAATGTAAATGATATCCTGAGGGTTTGAAACCTCGGATTTGCACATCATAGTGTTGTATTGAGGTGACTTGCACGCCGGATAGCGAGCTTGTGGTAGAGCACCGTTGGGGATTGTGACTTGGTCCGTCCCGATTGATGAAATTACTGCGTATTTGACTGAACCTACTTGTTATCATCGTAACTTGGGCTGATTGCCATGTTTTGGGCTTCGTGCCAATTATTTGAATCCTTCAGGGATTGATATCACCGTTTTCGCATCACTTTTGCATATTATTTGATCTCGGTCCAAGGTTTTAAATACTGTTTTGCGAACTCAGCCATCTTTATAAGATTTGAAAACTTAAACTATATTTTATTGGCGTTTTGAGCTGAGAACTATCATTTTAATATTGCCCAAGTGGCTTATGTGCATTTCTGTACTGAGCATTGATCGGGTTGCGTGCCACAGCAGTGTTATATGTGCATTTCTGGACTGAGCATGGGTCGGGCTGCACGACGCAGCGGTGTTATATTGACATTGAGGCCGAGAGCCTGGTTGATTACATTGATCTTGAGGCCGAGGGCCTGGATGGTTATATTGATATTGAGGTCGAGGGCCTGGTTGATGCCACGAGATGGCTTGATATCGCGTTTGGGCTGTAGGAGCCCCTCCGGAATCTGTACACACTCCAGTGAGCATCGTCGACGTTAAATTTATGGATGGCTCGGGCTGCACGCCGCAGTGGGTACCGGAGTGTACCGTCATATGCATTGCATTGCACTCATGCCTTTGATCCTATTTGTATTATTTGTCATGACATTTCAGCACTCTCATTTCATTGGTTTCCATGCTACTTCTTGCACTAATTACCTGATACCATGGTGTTATTTGTTAACGGAGTGTTGTGCCTGAGGGGCTGACTTTTGTGCTAGCTTGCACTACTTGTTTCGCATTCATTTGCTTAACTGTTGGAAAAAAAAGATATTTTCAAAAGAGGTTTTAAACTGAGCCCAGATATTTCTAAAGATTTCACGGTTTCACTGTTTTTCTCAAAGGACTTTTTCACTGCTTCCATATAGCATGATGGTTTGCCTTACGTGATTTCGTACTGCTCAGTTGTTATATACCCTTATTACTCACTGAGTTGGAGTACTCACTTTACTCCCTGCACTTCGCGTGCAGTTGCAGGTATTTATGCGCCCGGTAGCGGGTATTGGCTGCATGGCGGCAGAGTTGCAGAGGTTTTAGCAAGGTGACTACCAGCGTTCGCAGCACCCCTGTCTTATGTTATTCGAAATTCTTGTTCAGTGTATTTCTAGACTCTAAATGGGAAATTTCATTCTTATTGATGCTCGTAACTTGTGACACCCCGGTCGGGCTGTGTTGGATTGTAATTACATTAATTAATCTCATTAAATCATTCTTGAACTGTTATTTAATTGATTGACTGCTTAAAAGTGGTGTCCTAAAATGGTCTGTCTGGCCTTGTCTTCACGAGAGGCGCCATCACGGCCGTAGTGGGGTTTGGGTCGTGACAAGTTGGTATCAGAGCCTAGGTTACTAGGTCTCACAAGTCATGAGCAGGTTTAGTAGAGTCTCGCAGATCGGTACGGAGACGTCTGTATTTATCCTCGAGAGGCTGCAGAACCTTTAGGAAAACTTCACATTCTTGAATTTTTATCCTGCGTCCTTGATTCAGCTTGAAAAGAAACTCTTGAAATTCCTTCCACGCGATTGTATGCGCGCATGAGCGCTCAGTATGAGATGTGCCTTGATGTCTTGTGATTCCCCGATCAAGGGGCGAGATGTAATCTTTGTGAGTTTATGTTGGGCCAGTCTGGAGGACTTGAGGCCGGATCTTTGCCTATGGCTTGAGCATCGAGGTGCTGATTGCGTGAGCAAGTGTTTTGAACTTATAGGTTCGGTATTGTCCTTATTAGCCGGAACGGCGGTTGGATATCAATATGATGAGTATGTTAGTACTGCGGGATGTATCTATATGACTTGGTAGTGACGAAGAAGTCTACTAGATAATAGATGAACTATTAAGTGTTAGATTCCTATTGTGATTTGATGTGTAGCCCAAATTATGGGCGCATGAAGAATATTGTCGTGTCTCGTAGTTGGGGAGTGAAGTGCATTACATGTGGCGGTATGAGTTCAGACCCAGGAAGACTAAATGACTGTGTAATGTGTATGACGGCGGAAGGTATGCTGAAATACTAAATTGAGGCGAAGCAGGTGGGTTATCTCCTGCGGAGTGTTCTTAAGTGGTATGATCCTTAGGTGTATGTTAGAAGATCTCATGTTGTAATATGAAAATTCGGGTCGCTCAAGAGGGTGGACTCAACTGATGTGGGGATGAATGCGAGATTTGTAGAGGATTACAGTACTAGATGATCTGTGTTTTCACAAAACTTGTACATGATTTGAGTTTAATCTCACTATGGCATTGTGGCATCATTAGAGTAAAAGTGTTATTAGTTGTTGAGTGTGTCTTGATATATGGCTTCGATCCAAGTTCGCGAGTTTGCTATTAATTAGCTAATTGTACGGTCATGTGCTATGTTGGCCTCAGTTGGAGCGTGCGGGTGAGTCAGCTATGACTAGAGTAAAGAAATTTTTTTGACAAAGGTTATATTATGTTCCATAGGGTAAGAATCACGGAAAGGGTTGTTGTTGGTAAAGAATGCTCGTTGCATAGAGCAGAAAGTTGCTTGGTTGTATTGGGATGAGGATCTCATTTTGCGGTATCGGAGTGCCAATAAGGCACGAGTGGTTCTGTTCATTAAGTCAGGTAATTTGTAGTTTGAATAAGAGTGAATGACTCTCGGGAATGGTTTTATTGTGTTCAAGATTCTACAGGTAACAATCAGGTGTCTTAAGGTTGTGTATGTGGTCAGAGACTGTGTTTTCATCGGAAAGGTCAAGACTTGTGGTATTTTATGTTAATTATGGAATTCTATGTATCAGTATCTGGAAAGAAAAGGTAACGAACTTAGATTCACAGGAAGTTCTTCAGAGTAAAGTATTCTGGAATGTGGTATTTCTGGGAACATTTGAGAGAGTATTCAGTGGCTTATGGGTCCTAGACAGTGTGGTCTTGTGCTTGGGTCTCGTGTAGTGAGCCTAGGTTGAGGAACTGTGGTGCTACAGCAAGAGGGAATATCAAGTTGATGATGAATCAGAAGGGAAATTAGATAGATGGAATAGCTTGATAGTAGACCGAATCGGTAAGGTAAGGATATGATTAATTCTCCGTATGTGTTCGAGACAATGAGCCCTTAAAGGTATTGTACAGCAAAGCTCTTGAGTTCTGACAGCTTGCTTAGCTTGGTTTGGTTAGAAGGATTCAGTCCTGGCAGTTTAGCTTGTTCAAATGGAATTGGGAGAGAGTTCTTGTTGAGTTTTACCGTGGTTTGGAGATGTATATATTTTCTATGGGCATGCGAAGCATGGAATGTGTAATGATTTTTCTTCTAGATGGGATTGATGGGAATTCTCGACTAGTTGAGTGAGTAGATGTTTGTGGCTCGGAGGGGAGATAAAGGTTTTCTTGCTATCCTTGGATGTCGTGGTATACGCGGTATGTTGTGGAGAATTAAGATTTGCGTGTGCGAGGTTTCAGTTCAGTTTTGAAAGGAAGTTCATAAAATTCTTACGCAACGGGTAGCCTCAAGTAAACAAGGAAATGATACTGCTAATTGGAAGTGATTTGACGAAAGTATATGTCTCGGAAAAAGGGTAATGTGATTAGACTGATGATACTTCGGTAGTATTGCGGCAATTTTCTTGTTAGATCGACTGTTGATATCTGAGTTTGTGTGATGGCACAGGGGAATTTTAGAATATCTTTCGTGGAATGATTGGGTACTTAGGGTGTGATATGTATTCATACTGCGGAATTTGGGATCAGGCATGGTGATTTGTGTGCTATATGGAGTGGAGACTGGAAGTTCTCATGTACAGCCTATGTAGTTGTTGTGGATCGTGTGTATCGGCACTGTTTAGCGGTTATTGGGATTTGGAGGCCCGAGTGGATCTTTCCTTGCTTGGTATGTTAGATTTTGGATATGATGTTGGGATGTAGACTGGATGTCTCAGTGTTGGGTTATTCTAGACTATTGTGCTATGGGCTATGCCGGAAAATGCCACGGGTTGAGTGGCGAGGTGCATCGGATTATGTTCTAGCAGAGTGGTTTGTATTCCAAAGACCCGCGGATGGCTGGGGAGGACTGCTTTTCTTAATTGGGCCTTCGTGATGGATGTCAGTGCAGAGGTTTCTACCATTGGTTCAGTTCCGGTATTGAGGGACTTTTCGGATGCGTTTCTTGTGGCCGGGCATGTCGCTGGGCGAGGTTGTGGATTTCGATATTGATTTGGTGCCGGTAACCGTATCGTACGGCTCCGTCAGGAGTTGTAGTAGTGGAAGGAGCAGCTCTAGGCTCCTTGGTTAAGAGTTCGTTGGCAGGCTGATGTGGCTACGTATTCAGCTTGCATTGCTATTCTATGTTGTGAGATGTTATGATTTGTTGATTATGGGCATTTGGGGTGCGGTTCTATTGGGGATTCATAGTGAAAGTCGAACGGGAAGAGTAACTGGATGTTGCTCGGTAAATGGAGTGTTGGTTATGACCTATCGGGTTGCGTGTCGTATGTTATTTGTTTCACCGTGGGTGTAATGAATTGCTTTGGCTTCAGACATCAAATTGTGCGTGGCTGTCGATTTTGAGCATAGTGACTTGAGGTGTTTCATGTGTAACAGCATTTGGATAGGATCGCGCATCGTAGCGAGGCCACGTGGAGATATGACCTGTCGGGGTAGATTCAGGTGTTCTATTTCTATAATGTGAGATGGGGTCTCAGCCTTGTATGGTGATAGTGCTGATGAGCTTGAGGTACAGCTCTTTCATTTGAGTCATTTTTCATGATGTGAGTACGTTCAGACAATTTCTTATTGGTGCACGTATTATGCAAGTTGTGGCTTAGGCATGTATCGAGGTGTCATATCACCAGAGTGGTGTGTTGGATTCGAGGTAATCGTTGGGGTCATTAATGAACACGAATGGATTTGATTTCAGCTTGTTGGGGGGATAAAATCGAGGTTCGGCTCGGAATCTGCTGTGGTATTAGTCAAAAGGGAAGTGGCTTCATTAGTGGTTGATCTGAGAAATGGTTACGGCTTATTGCGTGTTTCATTTATCGTTGGCAGTATATGAAAGTGTTGGAATAAGACCTTAGTTGGTAAGAGGTTTTCTACCGCTATTCGGGTGTTGTGGGCAACTGCTGTGTATAGAAATTATCGTTTCGAGTGTTTGGGCTATGTAGAATACTATATGATTGCACCTGAGGTTGCAGGTATGCGTTATTTCAGCTGGTTTGGGCTTATTCTGAATATAGATGTGAGGTTCTGACTTTTGTGTATGATTTCGGAAAGTGCAATGTGGTTCTATGGTTTATGGACTAGATGGATTGTGGAATTTCAGCTATGTTGTGTTATCGGACCTATGCGAGATACGGTGACGTGGGATCACCCCAGGTATATGCTTGGTAAGGTCATTCAGCAATTGGTTGGCTTCTAGGAAAACTCTGGGTACGCTCGAGGACGAGCGTTTGTTTAAGTTGGGGAGGATGTGACGACCCGACCGTCGTCTCATGTGTTACCACTCCGTTTCCCCTATTTTATGCTGCTTCATGTTTCATTATGAGTAATTGGAGTGTTAGAGTTGATTTGGATTAGTTTTGGTAGAAAATGAGGCACTTAGTCTTTTTTAAGAAGGCTTAAGTTGGAAAAGTCAACCAGACGTTGACTTATAAGTTATAGGGCTCGGATGTGATTTCCGGTGATTCGGTTAGCTTCGGGGGATGATTCGTGACTTAGGAGTGCGATCGGAATTTATTTTGGAGGTCTGGTGTAGAATTAGTCTTGAATTGGCGAAGTTAGTATTTTGGCGAATTCCGGTTGATGGGTGAGATTTTGATCCGAGGGTCGGAATGGAATTCCGAGAGTTGCAGTAGCTTCATTATGTGATTTGTGATGTGTGTGCAAAATTTCAGGTCATTCGGACGTCGTTTGATTGGGTTTTTGATCGAATGCGAGTTTCGGAAGAATTTGAAGAACTTAGGCTTGAATTCGATGCATTTTGATGATTTTGGTGTTTAGTTGAGGTGTTTTGATGATTTGAGCAAGTTTGAATAATGTTTTAAGATGTGTTGATACTTTTGGTTGAGGTCCCGAGGGCCTCGGGGTGATTTCGGATGGCTATCGGAAGGAAATTTGAGTTTAGAAATTGCAGGTTTGGCAGCAGCAGGTATTTCCACATCTGCGGAAAGAAAACCGCAGATGCGGTTGCGCAAATGCGGAGGCAAGTGTCGCAGGTGCGAAATGGCTTAAGGTCGAGCATTTCCGCAGAAGCGGAAGGGTATCCGCATAAGCGGGTCCGCATAAGCGGAAGGGTTACCGCAGAAGCGGTTTTTGGATTTTTATTGAGGCTCCGCAGAAGCGGGAATCAGGCCGCAGAAGCGGTCCCGCATAAGCGGAAGCGGACCGCAGAAGCGAAAAATAGGCCTGGGCAGAAGGGGTTTTTAAAATAACATTTCATCCGCGAGCTAAGGGTATTTTGCTCCATTGTTTAACATCTTGAGAGCTTTTTGGGAGCAATTGAAGCGGGTTTCGACTGAGATTGACTGGAGGTACGTTTTATGAGTTTAAAACATTATTCTTATGTGAAATTAACCTAGAAATTCATGGAAATTAAGCCTAAAATTGATGAACTAGGGCTTGAATTGTGATATTTCAAATTGGGATTTGATGGGTCATTTGAGCTTGGATTTGAGAGTTCTTGGTATGTATCAACTCGTGAGGAGATGAGGAATCCATTGATGATAATTTTCTGATTTTTCGGGAAGTGGGATCGGGGCTCGGGTTTTGCCAATTTCGAGATTCTTGATATTTTTCGATTGTTTTCGATTGGGTATTGTTCCCTTAGCATATTGTGATGCATTCGCTCTGATTTTGGTTAGATTCGACGCGCGTGGAGGCCGGTTTGAGGGGCAAAGGCATCGCGAGCTAGAGATTTCACCGGTCCGAGGTGAGTAATGATTGTAAATGATATCCTGAGGGTTTGAAACCCCGGATTTGCACATCATAGTGCTGTATTGAGGTGACTTGCACGCCGGATAGCGAGCGTGGGGTAGAGCACCGTTGGGGATTGTAACTTGGTCTGTCCCGATTGATGAAATTAATACGTATTTGACAGAATCTACTTGTTATCATCATAATTTGGGCTGATTGCCTTGTTTTGGGCTTTGTGGCAATTATTTGAATCCTTCAGGGATTGATATCACCGTTTTCGCATCACTTTTGCATATTATTTGATCTCGGTCCAAGGTTTTAAATACTGTTTTGCGAACTCAGCCATCTTTATAAGATTTGAAAACTTAAACTATATTTTATTGGCGTTTTGAGCTGAGAACTATCATTTTAATATTGCCCAAGTGGCTTATGTGCATTTCTAGATTGAGCATGGATCGGGCTGTGCGCCGCAGCAGTGTGATATGTGCATTTCTGGACTGAGCATGGGTCGGGCTGCACGCCGTAGCGGTGTTATATTGACATTGAGGCCGAGAGCCTGGTTGATTACATTGATCTTGAGGCTGAGGGCCTGGATGGTTATATTGATATTGAGGCCGAGGGCCTGGTTGATGCCACGAGATGGCTTGATATCGCGTTTGGGCTGTAGGAGCCCCTCCGGAATCTGTACACACCCCTAGTGAGCGCCGTCGACGTTAAATATTTGGATGGCTAGGGCTGCACGCCGCAGTGGGTACCGGAGTATACCGTCATATGCATTGCATTGCACTCATGCCTTTGATCCTATTTGTATTATTTGTCATGACATTTCAGCACTCTCATTTCATTGGTTTCCATGCTACTTCTTGCACTAATTACCTGATACCCTGGTGTTATTTGTTAACGGAGTGTTGTGCCCGAGGGGCTGACTTTTGTGCTGGCTTGCACTACTTGTTTCGCATTCATTTGCTTAACTGTTGGAAAAAAAAAAGATATTTTCAAAAGAGGTTTTAAACTGAGCCCAGATATTTTTAAAGATTTCACGGTTTCACTGTTTTTCTCAAAGGACTTTTTCACTGCTTCCATATAGCATGATGGTTTGCCTTACGTGATTTCTTACTGCTTAGTTGTTATTTACCCTTATTACTCACTGAGTTGGAGTACTCACTTTACTCCCTGCACCTCGCGTGCAGTTGCAGGTATTTATGCGCCCGGTAGCGGGTATTGGCTGCATGGCGGCAGAGTTGTAGAGGTTTTAGCAAGGTGACTGCCAGCGTTCGCAGCACCCCTGTCCTTTTATGTTATTCGAAATTCTTGTTCAGTGTATTTCTAGACTGTAAATGGGAAATTTCATTCTTATAGATGCTCATGACTTGTGACACCCCGGTCGGGCTGTGTTGGATTTTAATTACATTAATTAATCCCATTAAATCATTCTTGAACTGTTATTTAATTGATTGACTGCTTAAAAGTGGTGTCCTAAAATGGTCGGGCTGGCCTTGTCTTCACGAGAGGCGCCATCACGGCCGTAGTGGGGTTTTGGTCGTGACAAACGACCTCGTACAACCATATACCTTATTGGTATGGCTATATATACTATATTGATATCATATGCTAGCTGAATCCTTTTGGTTGTATTAACTGCATTTAATTGGTACTCTATTTGATTTTCTGTTAATAACAGTAATATATTACACTATCTTGAAATACTTTAATATATTAATATGTGGTACACTATTTTTTTAATTTTTCTCCTTATGCATCTATGTTAATGTAATAGTAGTATAGTCATGTAGTTGCCGAAAATTAACCAGTAAAGTTGTATACCATGTTGATATAGTTATATGCCATATTGGTATCATATGGTAGTTTGAACAATTTTTTGGTTGTTTTAGTTGCATTTTTAAGTGATTACTATTCTGAATTATTTATATGAACAAGATTCGTAGGGCAGAAATTTTTTTGTGGCGATGGATATAGACTACGTGTATTATGTAATAGTTTTATAGTTTTAGGCAATTGTTGAAACGATCCCATACAACTATATACCATGTTAGTATACGAAATGCACAAGTTGCTTTGTGAATATTTAGCTTGCCATGCCAGCATGTAATTTTTTCATACTTTTATTGCATCCATTAATCTTTTGGTACAATAGTATAGTCGCAGATAGTTAGCAATATTCTAGAGCAATCATATACTCTGTTGGTATACATGTATACCATATTGGTATCATAGTGTACTAGAAGTCTTTTTTTTGCTACTTATACTTTTATTATATTTTTTAATATTTTATTATCATATTCTACTGGTATTCAGTGAATTAGATCAAGTGACAACTCATATTATTTTATTTTAATAATTGAATATCTAAAAAAAGAAAAAAAAAGACAAAAGGTATATCATACTAGTTATATTTAAAAAAAAAATAGGTGAACAAATATTTACTATATTATTTATTTTTTCTTATTGTAAACAAAAATAATAAAAAATGGTAAAAATAGTAAATAAAATTAGATTATGAAGAGAAAAAGAATATAAAAAAAGAAGTTTAAATGAAATTAGAGAAGGAAAAAAAATACAAAATTAGAAGAAAACGAGAAAAAAAAGGAGAAAAGAAAGAAAGAAAGGAAAAGAAGAAAAGAAGCATAGAAATAAAAAGAATTGGAGAAAAGAGAAAATTCCCCACAAAAACTGTTATGTGTAGGAAATGTAATTAGTTTGATGGGTAGAAAAATAACTGGATAGACAAAGGTAAATAGTTTTATTTTTGTGGGTAACTGTGTCATTCTCCCATAAATTTTTGCTACTTCAGGCTCATATGTCTGAAGTTACGCGAAACGTGGGTACGTTTGCAATTTTTTTTGTAAAACGGGTATAGGTTAAAATGTGACCCAAAAACTGAGTATAGATAATTTCTAAAACGGACTAAAAATGAAAAAAAACCCATAATTTATTTTACAAGATATTTATTAATATCTGTTATTATCATAAATATTAGCTAACTTTATCCATCAAAATTAGATCAACTAAAAAAATATGTAACATTTTTATCATCACTAAAATTTGAATTTGTCACGACCCAAAACCCCGCACTAGTCGTGATGGCGCCTCTCGTGAAGACAAGGCCAGCTAACTAACACAATTTGTCTCTTTCAATGTAATTAAACATAAATGGGTAGCAAAATACGACTTAATGATATTAACTAACGAAATTCACAACCTAACACAGCCCAAACGGGGTGTCACAAGTCACGAGCATCTATCAGAGTATAAATACAAGTACAAGACCTAAAATTTACAAAGCCGGGATAATGAACCAAAAGAGAGAAGAATGGTGCTGCGAACGCCGGCAGTCACCTAGCAACTCCTATAGCTCCGCCTCTGATCAGCCAAAACCCGCTACCGGGTGAACAAATACCTGCATCTGCATGCGAGGTGCAAGGAGTAAAGTGAGTACTCCAACTCAGTGAGTAATAAGGGTAAATAACAACTGAGCAGTAAGAAAACACGTAAAGCAAACCATCATGCTATATAGTAGCAGTGAAACAAAAACCCTTTGAGAGAAAGCAGTGAAGCTGTAAAACCTTTAGGAATATCTTAGCTCAGTTTAAAATCTCTTTTGGAAATGACTTTTTCAACAGTTATGCAAATGAATGCAAAAACAAATAGTGCTGATAAGCACAGAAGTCCGCCTCTCGGGCACCACACTCGGTTATCAGATAATACCGGAACAACAGAGAAATATTGCAAGCAGAAGCACAATCAGCATATAATGGCAGACAAATGAAATAAGGTAAACACATCAAACAGTACCGGTACCGCTGCGGCGTGCAGCCCGATCCATTTAACGTCGACGGCGCTCACTGAGGGTGTGTACAGACTCCGGAGGGGCTCCTACAGCCCAAGCGCAATATCAAGCCATCTCGTGGCATCAATCAGGCTCTCGGCCTCAATATCAATATAGTACCGCTGCGGCGTGCAGCCCGATCCATAAGTATCCTCACAATACAGGCCCTCGGCCTTACTCAGTCAACAAAATCACGTAAGCAACTCGGACATCAATAAAGTATGATGCTCAGCCCAAAACATTTTATGGAGATATCATTTCGAGTATTTAAGGCATAATAACTTGGCTGAGTTTTTTAAAACAGTAGAAAATACATGACTGAGTTTCAAATATATAATTAAATCAGTGAGGAATTATCAACAACAATCCCCGAAGGGTTCAAATAATTGGCACGAAGCCCAAATATGGCAATCACCCCAAATTATGATGATAACGAGTAATTTCAATCAAATACGCAGTAAATTCATCAATCGGGATGGACCGAGTCACAATCCCCAATGGTGCTCTACCCCACGCTCGCTATTCGGCGTGCAAGTCACCTCAATATAGCACTATGGTGTGCAAGTCCGGGGTTTCAAACCCTCAGAATATCATTTACAATCATTACTCACCTTGAACCGGTGAAATCTCTAGCTCGGGACGCCTTTGCCCCTCAAATCGGCCTCCACGCGCGTTGAATCTATCCAACATCAGTGCGAATACATCACAATATGCCAATGGGACAATACCCAATCGAAAACAATCAAAAAATAGCAAAAATCTCGAAATTAGCAAAACCCGGCCCCGGGCCCACTTCTCGGAAATCAGAAAATTTAACATCAATGGATTCCTCATCTCCTCACGAGTTCATACATACCAAGAACTCTCAAATCCGAGCTCAAATGGCCCTTCAAATTCCAATTTAAAAATCTCAAAACTCAAGCCCTAGTTCTTCCATTTTTTGCTTAATTTCCATGAATTTCTCGGTGGATTTCACAATAAAAACGAGTTTTAAGTTCAAAAATCTTACCTCCAATCGATTCTCCTTGAATCCCTCTTCAATTTCCTTCAAAAAGCTCTCAAAAAGACCAACAATGGAGTGAAAGAGCCCGAAAATCGCGGATGAAATATTTTAAAACATTCTGCCCAGGTTACTGTAGCTTACTCTATGCGATCGCATCTCAACCTCTGCGATCGCAGAGCACAAAATTTCAGTCCTCAAAAATACCCTATGCGATCGCCACAGACTCCATGCGATCGCATTTCATCAGAACATAGCACTGTGCGATCGCAACCCTCAGTATGCGATCGCATTGAACAATCCAACATCCCCTCAAAAACCTTCTATGCGATCGCAGAGACCCTCCTGCGATCGCAGAGAGCAAATGTCTGCAACACTGAATCCTGCAATTTCTGCAACATCCTAAGTCCAAAAATCGTCCGTTAGCCATCCGAAATCACCCCGAGGCCCTCGGGACCTCAACCAAAAGTACCAACACATCTTAAAATATTATTCAAACTTGCTCCAATCATCAAAACACCTCAACTAACACCAAAATCATCAAATTAATCGAATTCAAGCCTATGTTCTTCAAAAACTTCCGAAACACGCATTCGATCAAAAACCTAATCAAATCACCTCCGAATAACCTAAAATTTTGCACACACATCCAAAATCACCTAACGAAGCTTCAGCAACTCTCGGAATCCCATTCCGACCCTCGAATCAAAATCTCACCTATCAACCGGAAATCTCCAAAATGCTAACTTCGCCAATTCAAGCCTAATTCTACACCGGACCTCCAAAATAGATTCCGATCACACTCCTAAGTCACAAATCAACCCCCGGAGCTAACCGAATCACCGGAAATCGCATCCGAACCCTCTAACTCAATAGTCAACATCCGGTTGACTTTTCCAAAACAAGCCTTCCTTAAAGAGACTAAGTGTCTCATTTTCTACCAAAACCAATCCAAATCAACTCTAACACACCAAATACTGATAATGAAACATGAAGAAGCATAAAACGGGGGAAACGGGGCGGTAACTCCTGAGACGACTGGTCGGGTCGTCACCGAATTTAAGCATGATATCTCCATCATAATAATAATGGACTTTGATTTATTTTATTTTTTTAAGTACGTCATGATTTTCAACTCGTTTGATTGACAACCTGTTGAGCGCTTATGAACATAGTCACAAAGGGATGTTTGGGTCTAAAAGAAAATCTTGGGAATGGGGGTTCTCCTTTTAATATCTTTAATTTTGTCATCTCTTAGTTATTATTGCAAAATGACATGCAATCCTATCTTACATGAAAAGATGGACACAAATATTTTTTATTTGTTTTGATATTGCTAAGGACCCAGTGGTACCTAAATAAGTTAATACAAATCCAAACTCCAATCTGAACTTAATACTTTTTGGTAATCTAATTCTTTGTTGAAGTGCCATTTGTAAAGTATATGTCAGAGTTACTGAAGCAACAGTTTTTTCTTCTTTTTAGAGCTGTTATTCAAATGGTTACTCTTCTTTTTGGAATGCTTTAGATGTAAACTTACTTTGCACTTTGAAATTTTGAGCTTTATTCCTTTTGCCCCAGAAAGTTGCTACAAATTACAAAATCCCCTGTTATATACATCTTCTGAATATTATACCAAAGGGAATCTGCATCAGTTAATCACTCGAGATAAATAGATGAAAATTACAGAGTAAATAATGTAACAAGTTGGAAACTTTAAGTTTAGACCATGCATTAGAATTTATTTAAGGGAAAATGTCGAATTTGACTTATATACTATCCAAAATTAAGTAAGATCATCCTCCGTTGGACTTCTGATCTAATTATCCAAGTCGTTAATAAAAAATACTTCAATTCGATTATTGACTCCTACAGAGTACCAACCTAATGGTAAATTTAAATTATAACAAAATTTTAAGGGGTAAATCAGAAAATAGTTTTTCAAACATTCTACCCATTTCACGCATAAAGATAAGTTAATTATAAGAGTAAATATAAGACGATTTATTGAAGACAATGATATGAACATATCAAAAGTGAAAAAGATGGCAAAATGTGAGTAGCATGCAACCGATTCTATTCTTATGGTCCAGCCCTTATCTTAATTTTGTACATAGAAGAAGCTTAATTCACCGGACTGTACTAGGAAAAATAATTAGTACTTTGTAGAGCTGGTATTATTTGTTGAATATGTCCACTTTTTTCTCCATTCTTTTGGAACTATATGAACTCGTGAATAATAAAACAAGAAAAAAACTTTGGTGAGATAAAAAATTCTATCTCTAAATAAAAGTAGAATTGCAACTAGTAAAATGCACTTCGAATATAATGCTCTTTTCCTTTCTCTATTCGCAGAAAACGAGAGGAGTATCTTCTTCTTCTTTTCCCCCTTTTTCTAAAGTGACAATAAGAGCAGCTCACTCGAGCTTTGTTTTCCTGTTTCTTCTATTTACTCTGAGGACTGAATCTCTAATTCCAATTTTTGTTTTCTATTTGAGTTTCACGTGCCCTAGTTTCCATAATGTTGGATTTAGTAAACCGTATGATCAAATACCAAAGACAAACAGACAGACAACTAACGTATCTCATTTCATTATGCTAATAATAGGCTTAAACATTTTTCTTCTGTCTTTAACTCATGTGACAGACAGGGTCATCCTTAATTTGTGGGCAAACGTGAAACACCACTTTTTTATTTTTAGGGGAAGTGCACGGTTAGCCACTAATAGCACATGTATTTACTTTTAAGTTACTGTTTAAAATATCTTTAGTTTTTAGCCACTGTTTTAATAAACTTTACCTGTCCGGACGAAAACACCTTTCTGCTCATAAAGTTCAGGACCAAGTGTCCTTAACTTTTGAACTTGTAACTCTAAGTTCAGGACTACATTTCCTTAACTTTTGAATTTGTAACTCTAAGTTCAGAACTTCAGAACTACATGTCCTTAACTTTTGAACTTGGAACTCGAAGTTCAGGACCACCTGTCCATAATTTCTGTGCTTGTAACTCTAAGTTAAGGACTACATGTCCTTAACTTTTGAGCTTGTTAGTCTAAGTTCAGGACCGATTGTCCTTAACTTTTGGGCTTCTTAGCCTAAGTTCAGGGCCTATTGTCCTTAATTTTTGGGCTTCTTAGCCTAAGTTCAGGACCTATTGTCCTTAACTTTTGAGCTTGTTAGTCTAAGTTCAGGACTTCAGGACCTATTGTCCTTAACTTTTGAACTTGTAACTGTAAGTTCAAGACCTATTGTCCTTAACTTTTGAGCTTGTTAGTCTAAGTTCAGGACCAAGTGTCTTTAACTTTTGAACTTGTAATTCTAAGTTCAGGACCAAGTGTCCTTAACTTTTGAACTTGNTGTCCTTAACTTTTGAACTTAAAATAATAGTTAGATGGAGGCTTAGGAGGAATAGGATCAGGATGCACTTCAAAAGTTTTTCCTACTGTCCAGATCAGCCAATCTTCGAATATGTCTTAAACGACTTTCTTCTAAAACTCTTTAATTACTACGAATACAGATCATGAAAATGAACATTTAAAGTGTCATATTCTAGAAACGAACTGACATACTTACTCAAGGAAAGAAAGTGAAAAAGGAACAAGTAGAAGTAAGAAAAGAATCTGAAAATGGCGTATCTATCCAACCTGTGATACCACTGTATTTCTGTTTGGGAAGGAAAGGGTAACAACGTCCTTTCATATTAATTTTAATAAACAAGTGGATACTTTTGCTCAGCATTAAAAATGCTGGATAAAAAATAAAACCACTTTAAATAGTGGCTACCCCATACAATTTTTACCCTTTTTTATCGGAAAAGGGTTTGATCTGTCCCACTACTAGGGTAAATTGTTTGAAATTGTCCCCCGTTATACTAATGGGCCATAAAAGTCCCTCCCGTCTTACTATCCTAACAAATCTACCCTTAGTTAGACGGAGGTACCACGTGGCATTCATCCATGCCCTTTTTACATCTGGGCACATATGAGACGACCCTCTCCATACCCACCAAGCCCATTACCCATGACCCGCTATTTATAAACCAAACTAGTGACGTTGGCCGCGCTTCGCGCGATCAAGAAAAAGAATCTATCAATTATTCGGTTATTTTTTGTAAATTGGTCAAGATAGGAGAATAAATTTCATGTATATTCATACAAAAACTAATTTTATAAGCAACTTACATCATAAATATAGTACTTTTTTCGATTTACTCTAACACTCTATATATCACTAAGTTTAGAATAATAACAGAAGAAATTCTTAAGAAAGAATCTCTTATTATCTGAAGATAAAGAGTGTTGGTCTTTCCTTGTAGTTATAACTAATATATAGATTTTTTTCATCTTCCGAACTCCCTCAAATGTATTCTCCCTTCTAACAATACCAATCTTCTCTAGCCCCTCTATTTTTATCCTCATAAAATGATTAAGAATTTAAAATGTTTTGAGTCGTCTTACAAACTTGAGATAGACCAAAGTTACGAAGGAAACGAAGTCAAAAAGTAAAATTGTAGATGAACGTGGAGAAGAATATGAGTAACGGAAATTCAACTACAAAGAAAAAAAAATATTGTTAGGATTTGCCCTGAATTTCTAATCTATTAGGACTATCTTTCTTGAAGGAATGGAAAAAGACTCCTAAAAGGATTAAATCTCCTTAATATGTCTTATCCTTTTCTTGGAAGACAAGTTTTGCATATCTATAAATTAAGGATCTCTACTTCTCACAAGAGCACAAAAAAAAAAAAATATTCACAATGTAGTCATTAAAGAGTTTTATTTAAGGGGGGATTTTTACTTGAGAATCCACCAACTTATATGGTGACATTGTGAATATTTTTTGCACATCTATAAAATCTATAGATTTTATTAAGGAGAAACATATTAAGGAGATTTAATCCTTTTGGGAGTCTTTTTCCATTCCTTCAAGAAAGAGAGTCCTAATAGATTAAAAATTCAGGGCAAAGTCCTAACAATCTCCCCTTTTGTCTGAATTTTCTTGATAAAGTTGATTCACCTTCTTCACATAATCTTCATCACTGCTGCTTGCCATGGTTAAAAATCGGTATAGGTTGAAAATCTTGGTATTGGTTAAAAGAAGCCCAAGTATGGGTTAAAAGGAGCCCGTGTGTTAAGAATAAACATGGGGTAAAAGAAGCTCATGCATTAAAAAGAAGCGTGAGTCAAAACTGGCATTGGTTAAAAGTGGCCAAAATATGGGTTAAAAAGAGAGATGTAGCAGCAGGCGTTTTGAATAAAATTGTGATTGTAAATTTATCTCCACATGTAGTATGTTGAATAAATCTTCATTATCGTCCTGATGTAAACACGCATTGAATTTGTTTTCAACCTCGTTCAACCGTTGTCTCTAAACCATTGGCTCTGATACCACTTGTTGGGATCGAAATAACATGGTGTATGCGAAAACTAACAATACAAAACTTGATGGACGATAAATCAGAAGACAAAGAAAAATATACTAAACTAAGCATAATAGTTTATAATGGTTTGGTCAATTGATCTACATAATGACAAAACTAATATAAAAGAAGAAAAACTATCGAGAGAAAAATCTCCCCCTAAACAAAACTCTTTAATGACTACATTCTGGATTTTTTTTTTTTTGTTCTTGTGAGAAGCTGAGATCCTTAATTTATAGATGTGCAAAACTTGTCTTCCAAGAATAGGATAAGACATATTAAGGAGATTTAATCCTTTTGGGAGTCTTTTTCCATTCCTTCAAGAAAGAGAGTCCTAATAGATTAGAAATTCAGGTTGGAACACCAAAAGGTGATATTAACTTACACATTAAACATTTGAAAGATATGCACATGAAATGCTAAGAGAGTTAATGGCTATTAAGAAGAGATTAGAGGTGTGAGTTAAAAGAATATTACTCTTTGAGTTCACTTTTAGTTTTTCACTATATTAAAAATATATTTTTATTTTTATTATCTATTTTAGCAAATTAAGAGAAAAAAAATTCTTTTTTTCCTTTTTACCCTCATTATTAGATATTCATTATCCGAAACATTCCTAAGACTTTTCGAAATGCTATCATTATTATGGGTAAAATGTAAAATCTTAAAGGCAGTAGAAAGTCAAAAGGGAATAACTAAAAGCGAACCGATGAAGTACTTGATAAAACTATTGTGACACATCTCAATAATTACGAATTACATTTATCTTTTTACTCTTGTGTTTCGATATTTTTTCTATTTTAGTTGTTTACCTCATTAAATAATTAAATAGCAAAATATAAATCTCCTCATTTTGAAGAGACACCTCCCCACTTATTGAGGTTAGGAAATAATCGATCCGTCGTTCCGTTTTACTTGTTAGAAGTCCATTAAAAACAAGACGTCATGAATGCAAAAAGTCACAATTAGGGAAACAAATTCCTTTCTACTTATTACAAGTCCTCATAACAATATCATTAACCAATAACTAACCAGGTTACAACACCTCCTTATCTATTTTTGTGCTTTTCAATATTTAAAATGTACAATAATTAATAAAGAAGTTTTTCAAATTGCATAAGATCTTCTATCAATTAAATCGCATACTTGCCCACAGGAATAATTAGCAGCTCACATCATAGTCTTGTACAAAAAATATCACATCTGGAAACTACACATCTAGATAATAACTACTGAAAATCCACCTTTTACTGGAGCAAGGAATTACAGCATGATGCATACTACCAATATACAAAAGTCAAAGTGTGGGGTGGGAGAGAACTAAAACAAAAAAAACAAAAAAATAAAAAAAAAAAAGAGAAAAGGGGAATCAAGAATGAAGGTTCTGGTTGGTGAACTGGCAGTGCACAATAAATCTGGAAAAAAAAAAAAGAGAGAAAAGAAAAGAAAAAAAAAAAGAAGAAGCAGCCAGTTGTACCTAACGAAAAGTGGGGGTCACAAGTGAAACAAAATGTGGAGTAATGATTGGGTTGAGCATAAAGGTAAAATAAAAAGAAGTGTGTATTAAAAGTGCTTAGGGAGGTTAGTCACTATATCCAAATATATCCTACCCGTCCCTTAGCCTACATTACAACCTATAAAGACCTCTTGATCTTTGACTGAATGGCTCGATTAGTAGAGTATTACACTAGGGGCAAGCTTATGGTGTGTCTGTGTGGCATGTGAATGCTCTTTGATGAGAGTGAGTGAATTCTTTCTATATATGGTTCCTTATTGTTGAATTTTATGTGTGTGGAACTTCTCTCAGATTTTGTTTATGTGAGGGCATGTGACTCAGGAAGAATAAGTGAGTCTTCACTTCTGTTAGAGTAATTAGAGTGAGCACAAGTGTGTCTTGGTATGAGAGTCTGCATTTGAGATATAATTGTGCACTGCTTGGGTCGATCATTGATAATAGCAGGTGTGACATAAATTGGGGCAATGCATTGAGCAGTTAGGCCTAGAAGTGTGGTTTAGTTGCTCGAGGACGAGCAAAGATTTAAGTGTGGGGTGTTGATAATAGGTGAATTTGACTATAATCACACCTTAAATAATCACCTTCTTGTGTAGTTTTAATGCTAAAAGTGATGACAAAATGCTCTCATTAGTGTTTTTCATGATTTGTAGGTGATATATGTATAAAGACGGCTAAGGAGCAGTTTTGGAGATCAAAAGTGATGAAAAAGAGGCCAACTGTGAAATTTCATAAGTGACCCGTGCAAAAGCAGGCCGAAGATTCAGAGAACTGGATCCACCGCGGTTCCACCGCGACCGCGGCAGAACCGCGGTGGGAAGCAGCTACAGAAGATTGAGATTCCGCGAGGGTGTTTGGCCGCGGTTCTACCGCGCCGCGGCAGAACCGCGGCAGGCGCAGTAAACTTCAGGGACCAAAGTGTCAATTACGGGATTTTTTGACCTAAACCCTATTTAAAACATTAGACTTCGCCCAAGAGAGGCATGTATTGATTTTTTAGGTTTCTTAGCAAGGAAAAAGATTGTGAGAAAATACTCAAAACATCTTTCTTCTTTTCTTTTGATTTTATGATGAATTCAAGCTTAGTTTATGTTCTCATAGCCATGAGTAGCTAAATTCCTTGTCTAAGGCGTTGATGGAACCTATTGGGTGATAAACTTCTTGTTTATGTGAATACAAATTGCTAGTTTAATCTTTATTAGGGTATATTTAGGGTATTGTTTTACAACACCACTCCTAGATTATTAGAGGAATCTATAATTGCGGGTTTAATGGCGGGATTAGGAATAACGAAGCCTTGGGTGCAATCTAAAGTGAATTGTGCTAAATAAAGCAAGCTAGTGTATCTCGGGAGAGTGCAATAGTAGATTACTGTGATTACTCGGGAGAGATTTGCGGCAAGATTAGCGTTCATGATTGATAGAGATGTGTGGGTAAATTTGTATGAGCATAAATAGAAGGGATTCCATCAATAGGGGAAATCATTGCCTTAGCTTTTTCTCATAATTGTTTACAACCCTTATTTTTTACTTAGTTACAGCCATTTAGTTATTTGCAAGCTGGTTATTAAAGAACACTCAACTGAGATTTGAATATTTGGGAAGCTGGTTCTGAAGACTTAGTGGGTCTGAAGATAGCGGTTGATAGGTTAACTCTCTGTGGATTCGACCCTGGGCGTAATACTCGGGTTATATTTGCAACGTCCGCAGAGTCCTTTTTATAAGGCATAGTTGGGCGTGATCAGTAATCGATAACCGAATCGATAAGCCCCAAAAATCGATAAATCGAAATTGAAAAAATCGAAACCTTATTGAAACGATAACGATAAGCATATTTACAAATCGATAATCGATAAGTAATTATCGATAAGGGTCAAAATCGAATCGATAAATCGAATGCACACCCCTAGTAAGCATTGTGACGCAAGCGGTAGAGGTGACCGAAACGTCCCATCGGTTCAATTTACCAGGCATTTAAGGCGTGTCAGTTGCTGGTCGGCCACTAGCAACTTTGAAACGTCGCCGGAAAACCATAAATAGGCCCCTTTCCCATTTTTTCAAATTTTACTCTTAATCTCTTCTTCTCTAATCTTCAAAAATCTTTGCATTTTCAAGTTCTCCTTCTGCAAATCTTCAAGTTTCATCGCTAACCTCTTCTTAAAATGCAAAATATCCTAATCCCGGTTCTTCCTCATTCTTAAAAATGGCTAAGACCTCCAAAACTGTCCCTCACAAAGAAACTGCCTCTTCATCAAAATCCGGCGGCGGCGCAGCGGAACATCTTCTTGCGGACTTCGTTGCGACGAAGTGTGCCACTGCTACCGATTTCAAGGTGGAGAACACACCCTCGACACCGGGCCGATGTGAACCCATGTTGAGGTACATGTGTATGATTACCGAACGCATACTCGAGAAGGTGAAAGATGAGTGCAACTGGGTAGGCAAAGACGTCGTAATGCCTAGCCCTGAAGAATCCATCATTACTTACAAGGTTCTACACTTACCCTTTCACAATAAGTCCCTCGGATCCTATCTTTGTTGCCTTTTGCAAGAGGTACGATGTCACTCTGGCCAAATCCACCCAACGTTTTAGAGGATCGTGCTCCTCCTCTGATTCTTTGTAAGTAAGATCGAGGGGCATCCTTTTACCCTCGATCACCTCATGAGCCTCTACGGCCCTTGGCTTTATCGAAGGGGCATGATCAAACTTTATCGTCGAGCCACCAAACCCCCGTTCTCAAGCATAGACGAGACTCGAGACCGAGGTTGGATGGGCAGGTTTGTCCGAATAAAGACTTCGGATCTAATCCCGCCGAAGATATGTCGTTCCCTGAACGGTGGAACATGAAACGTAAGTATTGTTTGGCCTTTCGAGTATCTATTATTGTCGTTTCGCTTTCTCTTTTTCCCATCATCTAAGTTTTATGTGTTGCAGCCAAGGTCGTTATGCCGGAAGTGATCCCCGACCTGAGGCAATGGGTCGAGGGATTGGTGTCACAAAAAACCTTATTTCGAGCGTGCTTGGATGGAGTTGTCAAGGGGTCGGTGGGAGGCTTGAAACCAAGGTAATATTTTTCCCTTAGCAAGGTTTCCATTCGGACTTTGTTATTGTACTTACTCATTTTTTCCATTTTGTAGGCCTTGTGAAGGACGTACCAATGAGGCCCCCCTTTGCCGAAGAAGATGCACTCCTTTCCCCCTCTGCCCCGAAGCAGGGCAAAGAGAAGAAAAGGAAAGAGGCTCCGATTTCCTCAAGCCCGGAGAAGAAAAGGCCGGCTAGGAGGCCCCGCAAGCCTAAGAGGGATGTTATCCATGTAACTCTAGAGTCCGTCCACTAGCTATCGGATGAGACCAAAGATGAGGATGAAAAAGAAAATTCTGGATTGGTGCCTCATGTGCGGGCTGGCATCGAGGTTCAAAGAACCACTGGATAGGCAGGAGCCGAAGCTGCTTTGCCCCAGCTGATGAGCCCGATCCAACAAGAGTTGAAGATGCCTCACCTCGAGATGGGGAGGCCATTGAGGAGGCGGTCGAGGCTGGAGTAGAAACCGAGCTTGAGGCTCCCCGGAACGAAGATGATGCCTCTAAAGATCTACTTGGGGCAATAGTGATTGGGGATTCCCACTACAACAAAAATCGACTTTAGCGGCAACTATTTAGCAGCAATAAGGCAATTGCCGCTAATAGATTCTTTAAGCTGAAATATTAGCGGCACATGACTATTAGCCAATAAAAGATATTCTGTAGTGGCAATAAAAAATTACCACTAAAAATCACTCATTAAAATTATTTTTTACTATTTTAACTTTCCTTCCGTACAAGTAAAATAAAGTCTTTCCCTCCAAAATTTTTGGACCTGAATTAGCTATTCCCTCCAATAAGAAAATAATACGAATTCTACCAAAATAAGAAAAAAGAAAACATTACGAAAATCTATAGCTGGGCGCGGCCTGCCATAGTCTCCGCCTGCCACGGCTCCGTCTATCTTCTTCCCAAATCCCTGGTAACTTTCTCTTCTTCCCCAGGTAAATTCCTTTCTTACCCAGCAAATTGCTAGAAATTAATTTACAATAAATTTTTTTTAACCAAAAAATCAATCGCCAACTGCTCTTCAAGGATTTTTCCCTCTCTCTTCCCAAATTTCATACATTATTGGTTTACTTTTTACAATGAGAAACGCTACATATGGTGGCTGCAAGCAAGTTACGGTGAAAGGTGTAACTGATCCAGAAAATTTCGGCACGCCTCGAGTATCCGTGATTGCCTGCCCATCTTTTTGTCTTCGTTTTTTGCACAATAATTGCAATTATTCACTGTTGCTCAAGTTACTTCCCTCATACGAATTACCAATTTATGCTTTATTATTAGTGTATTATAGTTTACTTTTTTCATCTATCTTCAACTTCTCTTTTCGTGTAGGTTTCAAGATTACTGCAAAAATTATTCTTCTCCTTCACTTTTTTGTCTTTATCGGCAAATATTCTGTTCACCAGGTACAATTTATGATTTTTGATATCCAACTATAGCATTTTGGATTTGTAAAAGTATAGCTTTTTTTGTGTTTGCTAAATCGTTTGTGATATCTGGCTGTTGTTAGATTGATAGTCGATTGATCGAATTGATTCTTCCGTTGTTCCTCTATTATTTTATGGACTAGGGAATTTTCTGCAGGAAATAAATCACAGCAATGTATACATAGAATTAATTTTTTTGAAAATTTAGTTGAGATGGAATAGATAACTTTTTGAGTATATATGCATAAGCAAGTTTGAGTACTATCTCTGTTGGGTACGGAATGGTACTCTAAAAAAAGAAAACACAGAGTAAACAATATTATCTAACATGGGTTCTTAATATTAGTTGCGGATCATCTATGGTCCTGCGTTTCTTGGAGTAGTTTGGTGCTGATGCTTATGTCATGAGAGTGCATTAAGCGGTTCAAGTGCATTAACCCTTCCCAATAGTTATAGGTGGTTCTGTATTGCGTAAAGATTTCCTTTATGATCTCCTTCAGGTCCATAAATTGCCACTCATCTTCATTCAGTCTCTTCACTTGAAGGTCGATGTTCATGCTAACTTTTTATTTTTACTAATGTTAGTTTGGAGAAATGGGTTTCTGTGAGTTATGTTTATAATGGTCCTTTATTGGATTTGGTACACTGTAAATGGTTTCACTTGTTTGCATACAGTGGAAGACTCGA
The DNA here is from genome assembly GCF_001879085.1 of Nicotiana attenuata. NCBI lineage: Eukaryota > Viridiplantae > Streptophyta > Magnoliopsida > Solanales > Solanaceae > Nicotiana > Nicotiana attenuata. Next base: position 40,728 of record NW_017671755.1, read on the forward strand.
GTTTTTGGTGGCCTATGATGTTACTGATTGCAGGATAGTTTACCTGAAGAAAAACCACGTCTTATAAGTGGCCTCGGACTACCAGGTAAAGACATCTTGAATGTTTACAATTCCTTGTTCATCTTTTCATGTGTTCTCTTCTTTCACTCATTCACTGTTGCACTCACATAAAATTTTTTGCATTACCGATGCATGCCAATATAGTGATTGATATTGTGTTTGAAAATAGAAGAGGAGCTTGTTTGTTATATAGCTAGTCTAAAGAAATAATTTCAATATCCACCAGATTTAACCCACTTGTTTTCCGTTGTGAAAATTTTTGGATATTTAAATTAATAATTATATAATTTTTTGTGGCTGAATGGATTAATTTTTTATCTTTACAGAAGAGGTCTTGCAAGGTGTTGCTGCGGGTATTGACCTATTTGATTTCACGTAAGTGCTAGCTCAGCATATTGGTGACTTCTTTCCTCTCTGTATCTGATTCTCTAAGCTTTGCGATCATGACATGGAATTATTTTCCATCTACATCTATCATCTTACACTGGGAGGCTTTGCTCTCACCTTTCCGCTCGAAAGATTAGAAACACAAATTACAAAATACCAACCAAATAGTGATTCAGGAAGTGATGGCACAAAGATAAATTTGAAAGCAACCATGTATTGGTAAGTCTTATTCATACTTCAGACTTCTTGTGATACTCAGTGTAAGTGAAATTAGTAGCATACTAGCGTAGCTGCAATTATGCTCGATTTAATACCAATAGCAATGATAGAATATAGTCTGGCCATTCACTTTCTGCAGATGGTGCCGTGAAACAACACTGTTTCAGTGGTTAGTGTATGTGCAAAGTTCAACAGAACAAATAATTAATATACATGAACAATAGTCAGTAAACTAGAAAATATTTCAAGTGAAAGAACAAATTAATTATATTATCCAAAGTGAAACAGAACTATTAATTGATAGATGAAGATTTAATTTATTTCATGTCTAAATATCACCTGTAACATTCTCACATCTTGAGTACCTACCATTTAGAGAATAGTGAGCTTAATATGATTCATCTATAGCTTAATTGATGCATTGATGTAACAAATCTTCAACATCTCTGTATTTTTTTGAAACACTTACCTGTTGGCATATATTTAGTGTTTTTGCTCTCCGTTGTTTTATCATGATACTGTTAATTAACAGATTTGTCTCTCAGGTGCTTAACCATGTAAGTTTTTGTCATTTGATGACCTTCGAGTCTTCCATTCTAGGTAATTCAGAGCAAATAAAGTTTCGTGGGCCTACTTTACTAAAAGATTTTTGGAAACTTCCTCGGGGAAAAATAGTTGATGTGCCGTTTAATAATCGTAACCAAGCTGTTGGGGAGAAAGGTCGAAAGCTTGCTAGCTTTCTAGGAATTATTGCGAGAACTCCTGAACTAACATCAAGGATACTTAGTGTTGCTGAAAGGACTTTACTTTCTCACGGTACTACTCATCTTTATCTGCACTCTATTGTTTGAGTTTTTTTTCTTTACTGTAGATCATTAAGAAATCTTTTTTTTTTATCTTAGTATATCTTCGCCGGACGCTTTCTTCTTCCTTTACTAGATAAGATCCATAGTTCGTCCGCCAAGTTCAAGGAAACAGATGAGCTGATTTGGTATATTTAAATCTTACTGAAAACTCTGAAGCATGAGTTATAAAAGGAAGATATTTCCAAATGTTCCAATAACTATGGAGTCCTTTACTGAAAATTCACCCGCACATAATATAAGTAAAAGGATGTTATAACCTATAAATGATGTGGCAAAATGTACAATCTTTGGCAGATATCCTTAGATCTAAGCTAGGTAAATTTTCCCAAAGCTTACCTTAGGTGGCTGGTAAGAAGACACAAATGACTTTGCGCAAGATTTGATTTAGAATCCCCGCAAACATTGTAGGGATAAAGGATAGGGAGAAAATCACAGACGTTTTCATGGTGCAATTGAGCCTAGTCATATGTTGAAGTCTTAAAGTGTAACAGACCTTGTTTATTGGTGTAACTTAAAATAATTTCAGATGCCTTAACAGATATGGTTAACTTCCTAAATTTTGTAATAAAGACTCATTTGTAACTGGACTCCCTGGTACGGTCTCAATTAATAATATTTATTAGCTCAATTAAAAGTAGAAGAATATCGAAAATTTGGATTGCACTTGTTTCCTGAACATAGAGCACTAGTAGTTTCACTTACAAAAGATATGATCTCCGGCCGTTTGGTTCACTGTGGATCAAAATAGTCCATTGCAGAAGCAACAAATGGATACAAGTGAAGAGAAGAAAGAATTCTAGATCTTATGGCAGATAAGATGAAAAATTGTGGTTGATCTATTCTATAAGTTACATTATCGTGTGATGGTAAAATTTGTCAAATCTAAATGAGCTTTTTCTTGCGAAAGTAGGACTTCAGATAGCATAGTTGCAGACCTGCAACTGCCAAGCATATACCAAGGGACATTATGCTTAACCATGCCACTCTAGCATTGGTTTCCTCATGATCTTCCCTCATTTCTGCTTCCATGTGCGTGAGATACAAGGAAAACCCATGTTACTTGTGAGGTAGTAGCCAAAAGAAGGATAGAAGCATCGGTTGCACCAAGGATTATTGAAAAAGTTAAAAAAAATAAAATAAAATCAATTAGCTTTACCATAATTTATTTTGTCTCGGAACTGATGATTTAATACACTTCAGTGTATTGTATCAAGTTTATATGTTTTGATGTCTACATTGGTGTTATCATCTCTGTCTTGAATTTCTCTTATATTTAGTGATGGCTAGTAGAAGAAGAAGATTTGTTTGCTTATGCGTACATCTACCGTGCTCATATATTTCATCTATTGACATAGTTATTTATAATTTTAGGTCATACAGTATGATGATCAATAATTTAGCGGGTCAAAGATTTCAACATGATGAAGAGTTACAAAATTATTTGAAGACTATCATCCGTTGGGGTTACTCATATATAATGACATTAGCTATTTACTTCGAACAATATAAGTTTATTTTTTAAGTTACTGTGATATTAATATTTTGGATTAGTACTTTCTTTTATTTGTTAAGATTTAATGAGATACATTATATTTTTATGAATTAATATTAATATGTTATGTTATTTGGAACTATTTTGAACGAATGTAGTAGCTATTATTAATGGTGGCTAAACTATTGCCATAATAGCTTGTGACTTTTAGCGCCAATTTAAGATGTTTCCATGGGGGATATTGTAGTCATTATAATTGCTGCTAAAGATGACTTTTAGTGATAATTTAATTGAATTCACTAGCCATTAAAATGGATGCTAAAAATGCATACTAATACGTTTTTAGAAGGGATATTATAGCCATTCTTATTACCACGAAATAATTACCGTTGAAGATATGGACTTTTAGCGACATTATTTTTTAAAGTGGCAATAAAAATGGACATTAAAAGAGCATTAGTATCCGTTTTAGCTTGGATTTAGAAGCCATCATAATTGTCGCAAACAATTGCTGTTAAATCAAATGATATTTAGCGGCAATAAGTCACACCTTTTACCAGCTTTTGTGATAAACGCCGCTAAAGCCTTTACCGACCCCGGTTTCAGCGGCTAAACATCAATAGCCGGTAAATGATAAAGCGGCTATTGTTATTGCCGCTAATGCTCTTTTTATTGCCGGTAAAACCCCTTTTTGTTGTAGTGTCCTCATTCCCTCCAGTTCCGGATTCGATGATACGTGACACTCAGGCTGCAGAGACTTGTCACAGAGAGGGAGCCCACGGGGAGGAAGATTTTTTCCGTGGATGTTTTGCCGACGTGGAAGATGTCACCGGTTTGGGTGATTTGGACGTGACAAGGAAGAGCTCGAATGAGGCTTCCTCGGGCTATACATTGACCAACTGATTCCCGGCTCCCAGCGTTGACCCCGATCGAGAGCGACCTCTTATCATCTCTATCCCGAAATATACATAAGTTTTTTGCCCCCGTAGGGGTGGCAAGTTATCTTCTATGCTTGGTCACTGAGGAGGACCAATCCAAAATGAATGCAGTGGGCATTGCTTGCTTGTTCAACGAGGCCCAACATGCTCTGAATCGGGTAAGTTCAAGGACCATTGTCTTTTCATGATTTTGAGTTGTAGATATTTCTACCATCTCTTCCTTTCTTGCAGGCTTCAGTGTTGCATCACGAGGCCTTTCTTCGATTCCGAGAGGAACGCAAGGTCGAGGTACAGGGTCTTACTGAGAAGTGCAACACTTACAAGATTCTCAATGAGAAGCTTCAGGTGGACTTGGTGGAGGCTCGAAATGCGCATGAAGAGATGGCCGAGCAGGTACTCCGAGTTCTTCATGATAGTGAGGACGAGTCGGAGATAACGACTAACAATCCCATTCTATAGGCTCGACAGAGGCTCAAAAAAATCAAGCGCTTTCAAGGGCAAATAGACAAAGTGCGAGTTGAAGCCGATCGGTTCAAGGGATCCATGGACATCCTGGTTTGCAGAAAAGGAGACCGTTCAAGAAGAGCTGAATTCTTCCAAGTCACAGCTTCGATTTACAAGGGACAATGCCTCAGTCCAGGCGAAGAAGGTTGAGGAGCTTGAATCCAATTTAGCCAATCTGACCAAGGAGCTCGAGGTTGCCAGATCCGAAGTGGTCGCGGACAATATTAAGGCCCAGGCTACTGCGGATCAATACAAAGTCGATGCCGAAGCCACCTTCGAGCAGTCCAGGGGCATGGTTGATCATTCGAAGTGGCAGGCTCGAAGGGAGGTTCTCGAGGGGATCCTTGCTCAAAGTGTTGATATCTGCTGAACTTGAGATCGCCAAGGCTGAGGAAGAAAAGGCTCGGAAGTTAGCGTTTCCCGATGAGGATTTCGAGGATGTGAGTGGATCTGGTGGAGAAGACTCTGAGGGCGAAGAAGTTACTCCCGAAGAAGACTAGGCCCTTAGGATTAGTAGTGTTTCTCTTAAGGCTGTTTTGGCCTTTGTAAAGAGTTTTTGATCGGGCCATGTGGACCTTGTAAGAAAGACTTTGATATATAAAAAACTTCCTTTCCTTTCTGAATCTGTTGTCTTTTCCCTTGTTTTCTCCTCACTTGTTTTATTGATGCCTTATGAGATTGCATTCATAGGTTTGAGGTTTAGGTAGTTTTGGACCGAAACTGAACTATTGTCGAGTGAGTGCTTCCTCGAACTCGAAGTAAGGTAACCCTTAGATTTTAATTGAGTGAAGATGATCCCTCGAACTCAAAACAAATGAGGGCCCTTAGGCTCTTGTATTGGGCCGGTATGACCTTATAAAAGAATGACTTTTTCCCTTTTTCGGCTTAAAAGGTTAATCATATAAAAATTTGTTATGCCTTAGCATGAGATAAATTTGTATTCATATTCCATTGTTTTCGAGGGCTGATGATATCGAAACCCTTTGTTTCATAATGCCTTAGTATGAAACAGAGAAAATGGTTCGACAATTCGGTACCCCTTAGGGTTTTCGAGGGTTGATGTGATCAAAATCCTTTGTAATTTTGCCGAGGGTAGCCTTTTTTAAACCGGTTTTATGAAAATATTCGAAGGCCTATTTTATTACGGAATTCGGACATCTCCGAACCGTATTAATTTAGTCGTAGCCTTTAGCTTGGGATTTGCTTCTTGGGCTTGTTTCCCTGTTACACTCCGAACTTGTTCGAAGTGTAAGTCCTCGAGTGAGGTGGCCGTGACCTATAAAATTGAGGGTTGCCTTTTTAAGGTCTTATGATCTCGAGGTTTTGTAATTCGATCATGTCGATTTTTCGGACAGTAATCCCCGAGTGTGGGGTTCGTTGTTCGAACTTTAGTTGTGATTGGCCCTTAAGCCAGTCTCCACAATAGATCACAAGTACGAAATTGTAAAGTAAAATTTTCTAAGGCATGAAATATTTGGCAAGGAAAAAAATACTTCTCTTAATAGATGATTATACATGTGTACATGTTCGATGTTAAGGCTCGAGTAATCTACATGGGCACGGTTTGTTCGACCGTTTGGTCCTTACAAAATTTGCCTATCGAGACCATGTTGACACGAAGTACTTTCCTTGTAAAATTCGAAGGTGATGCCCCCTAGTATTCAAGGTTGATTGTAAAGAAGCCTCGGATACTGTTGAATTGCTCTAAGTTAGCACGAACAATGGTTGCCTCGTTAAAAACCTCGCCGGAAAAACCTATTTGGGACAAAAATCGGTCTAAGGGAAAAAGAGCGCTACGCGTGCTTTCAGACATAAGGACTTTATGTTGAAGAATCCCTCGATGTCTTCAATCTAACACCTGCAATTGGTTAAACATAAAATATAAATGGAAACGGAGAATGCCGTACCTTAGCAGTAATATCGTTTGAGGAATGATACATTCCAATTGTTTGGTAATTGCTCGCCCTTCGCCGTGCCAAGTTTGTAAGATCCTTTCCCGATGATATCGAGGACCTGATATGGTCCCTCCCAGTTTGGGCCAAGTTTTCCTTCGTTCGGGTTTTGAGTGTTGAGGATGACTTTTCTCAGAACAATGTCCCCGACTTTAAAGTGTCGAAGGTTGGCTCTTCGGTTATGATACCTTTCGATCCGCTGTTTCTGTGAGGCCATTCGAACGAGGGCGGCTTCCCGTCTTTCATCTAGTAATTCGAGACTTGTATTCATAGCCTTGTGAGTTGACTCTTCCGTTGCATGCTGAAACCTGAGGCTAGGTTCTCCGACTTCGGCCGGGATCAGAGCTTCGGCACCATAGACTAAAGAGAATAGCGTTGACCCCGTACTGGATTTCGACATTGTACGGTACGCCCAAAGGACCTCGGGCAGTATTTCTCTCCATTTTCCTTTAGTGTCGGTCAAGCTTTTCTTTAGATTTTGAATAATGGTCTTGTTTGTCGACTCGGCTTGTCCCTTCCTACTAGGATTATATAGTGTTGATAGGATCCTTTTAATCTTGTGGTCTTCGAGAAATTTTTCACTTTGCTGCCGACAAATTGCTTCCCATTTTCGCATACGATCTCGGCCGGCATCCCGAATCAACATATAATGTGGTCCCAAATGAAGTCTATGACTTCTTTTTCTCTGACTTTTTCGAAGGCCTGTGCTTCAACCCACTTAGAAAAATAGTCAGTCATAAACAAAATGAATTGTGCTTTACTTGGGGCCGATGGGAGAGGGCCAACAATGTCCACTCCCCATTTCATGAACGGTCATGGGGATAAGACTGAATGGAGTTGCTCTCCGGGTTGGTGAATCATCGGCGCATAGCTTTGGCATTTGTCGCACTTTCGAACAAACTCTTTTGTATCTTATTCCATATCGGCCCAATAGTATCCTGCTCTGATGATTTTTTGAATCAATGACTCGGCACCAGAATGATTTCCGCAAGTGCCCTCATGAATTTCCCGCAGAACGTAGTCGGTGTCTCCTGGTCCCAAACATATCGCAAATGGTCCATCGAACATTCTCCTGTACAGTGTTCCATCCTCGGCCAATGTGAACCGTGTGACCTTCGTGCGTAGAGTCCTAGATTACTTAGGATCCGATGGAAGCTTCCCGTTCTTTAGGTATTCAATATACTTATTCCTCTAATCCCAGGTTAGACTTGTGGAGTTTATTTTGGCGTGACCTTCTTCGATTACTGACCTCGAAAGTTGTACGACAGTCTCCGAGCTAAGTTCGTCGTCTTCGATCGATGACCCCAAAGTTGCAAGGGCATCGACCATTATTTAAATCGATGTAGAGCCACCAGTAGTTTTTCCAAGTACCTTTGCATTCGATCTTCTCGAACCTCGAAAGTTCTGTCGACTTGGTTTACCACAAGTAGGGAGTCACACTTGGTCTCGATGACCTCTGCTCCAAAGCTCTTAGCTAGCTCGAGGCCTCCAATCATGGCCTCATACTCGGTCTCATTGTTAGTTAATTTTGAAGTTTTGATAGACTGTCTAATTGTACCACCTGTGGGCGGCTTCAAAATGATGCCTAGCCCAGACCCCTTCACGTTCGAAGCGTCGTTTGTGAAGAGGCTCCACACCCCCGATAACTTACCTGATTTTAATAATAGTTCCTTTTCGACCTCGGGTACAAGGTCTGACATGAAGTCGGCAAAGTCTGCCAAGATTTGAGACTTGATGGTCGTTCGGGGTTGATACTCGATATCATACCCGCTAATCTCGACGACCCATTTAGCCAATCGACCCCAGAGTTTGGGCTTGTGCAAAATGTTGCGAAAGGGATAGGTGGTTACAACACAAATTGGTTGACACTGAAAGTACGATTTCAATTTCCTAGAGGCGCTTATCAAAGTGAGCGCTAATTTTTCTAAGTGTAGGTATCGGTTTCTGCCTCTCCTAAGGTTCGACTAACATAATAAACAGGGAATTGCGTACCTTTCTCTTCTCGAACTAGGACCCCACTTACTGCTTTCTCCGGGACTACTAAGTATAAGTAGAGCTGCTCGTCCGCTTTCGGGGTGTGAAGCAATGGCGGGCTCGACAGGTATCGTTTCTGTTCCTCCAAGGCTTGTTGACATTCCGGGGTCCATGCAAAATTGCTCTTCTTCTTAAGCAGTAAGAAGAACCGGTGGCTCCTATCTGAGGACCTCAAAATAAATCGACCTAGGGCAGCTATGCGCCTAGTTAACCTTTGTACAACCTTGACATTATCAATGATTGTGATGTCTTAGATTGCCTTGATTTTGTCGAGGTTGATCTCGATCCCCCGATTCGATACCATAAAGCCGAGGAACTTGCCCGAACCGACCCCAAACGCATATTTCTCCGAGTTGAGCTTCATGTTGTTCTTTCTTAATACGTCGAAGGTTTCCTGCAAATATTTTAAATGGTCCTCTGCTCGCAGGGACTTAACTAGCATATCGTCAATATAAACCTCCATTGATTTACCTATATGTTCTTCAAACATTCGATTTACTAGGCGTTGATAAGTAGCACCAGCATTTTTTTAGTCCAAACGACATTATATTATAACAATAGGTGCCGCATTTAGTGATGAACGAAGTCTTTTCTTGATCCTCCGGGTTCATTTGTATTTGATTGTACCCGGAGTAGGCATCGAGAAAAGTAAGGATCCCGTGGCTGGCCGTGGCATCGATCATGTGATCGATATTTGGCAAAGGAAAAGAATCTTTAGGGCATGATTTTTTTAAATCCTTATACTCTACGCACATTCTAAGTTTATTTACTTTTTAGGGACTACAACTACGTTTGCTAACCATTTGAGATATTTTACCTCCCGAATGGATCCTATATTGAGAAGTTTGGTTACCTCGTCCTTAATGAATGCATGTTTTACCTCAGATTGGGGCCTTCTCTTTTGTTTTATCGGCGGAACTTCGGGTCCAAGCTCAGTCGACGCGTAGTGGTCTTCGGTGGGATCCTAGTCATATCTAGGTGGGACCAAGAAAACAATACATGTTATCTAAAAGAAATTGAACGAGTTTTTTCCTGAGCTCAGGGGTTAACCCCGTGCCTAGGTATACCTTTCGATCGGGTAGATGCTCGATCGGTATGATCTGTTCCAGCTCTTCGACCGCTGACTTTGTTGCATCAGAATCATCGGGGATTATGAAGGTTCGAGGTATCATATAATCATCATCCTCGAAAGTTTCCTGCTCCTCAGATCGGGCCGAGGCTGGTGACTATGGTTGCTATTTGACTTCCTGTTTTCCCTTTGACTCCGATCTCTTTGTCAGTGAAAACGCCGATATCAGTACTACTTCGTCGACCACAAACATTTCTTTGGCGGCGGGTTGTTCGCCGTACACCGTTTTGATTCCTTCTGATTTCGGGAGCTTCAGGACTTGATAAAGCGTCGAAGGCACTGCCCTCATGTTATGGATACAAGGCCTTTCGAGCAGCGTGTTGTACCTCATGTCACCTTCGATCACATGTAACTTTGTTTCTTGGATGGTTCCGGCCACATTTACTAGCAAAATGATTTCCCCTTTAGTGGTTTCACTTACCATGTTGAAGTCGTTAAATACTCGAGCTGCGGGCACGACTTGATCTTGGAGGCCGAGTTGCTCTACGACCCTTGATCAAATAATGTTTGCCGAGCTACCTAGATCAATCAAGACACGCTTAACTTGAATTTTATTTGTAAGGATAGATATAACCAGTGCATCATTGTGAGGTTGTTCGATCCCTTCTGCATCCTCTTCGTTGAAAGACAAGGTTTCTTCTGCTAAGTAGTCTTTCCCTTGTGATTGTCACCTTGGTGCATTTAAATACCGGTTCTTGAGGAACATCGAATCCTCCAACAATCATGTGAATCACATGATGTGGCTCTTCCTGCTCGTTCTGTTTGTTTGAATCTCTATTTTTGAAGTGGTTCCTGGCTCGATCACTTAAGAATTCTCGAAGGTGACCCTTGTTGAATAGAAGGGCTACCTCCTCCCTCAGTTGTCTGCAGTCTTCGGTTCTATGACCATGGGTACCATGGTATTTGCATATTTGATTAGGGTTCCTTTGAGCTGGATCGATTTGTAAGGGTCTGGGCCATCTAGTATCCTTGATCCGTCCAATGGCTGATACAATACCCAATGCATCGATGCTGAAGTTGTATTCTGATAGTCGTGGTGATTCTGTGGGCTCGACATGTCTATCGAAGCCACTTTTATTCATGAGCCCTCGTGAGTTCTGTCCTCGATCATTCCTTTGATCATTTCGAACGGGATTATGTCCCGGGCCGCTGTTTCTACGATCTATGCCGTATGGTTGATACCGATCACTATCCGATCGGGGTTCTCTGTCGATGTCCCTTTGAATTCTGGCGACGTGCCTATTTGGGTAAACGAAACCAGAAGGGGTCCGCAATTGATCATCCTCGACCCTGATCTTTGACTGGTACCGATTATGTACATCGGCACAGGTCACAGCTGGATATTCAATTAAATTCTACTTTAGTTGTCGTGATGCTATCAAACTTCGTTCGTTCAAACCTTGAGTAAAAGCCTGAACAACCCAATCATTTGTGACCGGGGGTAGGTCCATGCGTTCCATTTGGAACCGAGATACAAATTCCCTTAACATTTCGTTGTCCTTTTGTTTCACTTTGAAGATGTCTGACTTCCTGGTCGCAACCTTTATTGCTTCGGCGTGTGCCTTTACGAAGGAATCCGCAAGCATGGCGAAGGAATCGATGGAATTGGGCGGCAAATTGTGGTACCATATCATTGCCCCTTTCGATAAAGTTTCTCTAAACTTTTTCAATAGAATGAATTCAATCTCGTCATCTTCTAAGTCATTCCCTTTATTGCACATGTATAAGAAATGACATGCTCATTAGGGTCGGTGGTTCCGTCGTATTTGAGGATTCCTGGCATGCGGAATTTTTTTGGGATGGGCTTCGGAGCCGCACTTGGAGGGAAAGGCTTCTGCACGAACTTCCTCGAATCCAAACCCTTTAGAATCGGTGGTGCCCTCGGTATTTGATCAACCTGGGAGTTGTATGTTTCTACCTTTATGTCATTTGCCTCGATTTTCTTTTCTCCTGATTCAATACGTTTAGTGAGCTCCTCGAGCATTTTCATAATGGTGGGGTTAGTCCCCGATTCATTGGCCTTCAATCTCTTCGGTAAAAGTTCGGCTATATGAACAACTTCTAGTGATGGCTCGAGCTCGATCCTGCTTGGTGCACGATTCTGATTTTGGAGTTGTGCTATTTCGGCTTGTTGAGTCTGCAACATCTCGAATATCATTCGAAGGCTAAATTCGTCTTCCTCACCTCTCTGTGCATTCTAATCGGTTGTTCGAGCGTCTATGCGGATGCTATTTTCAGGGTCGACGCCCAAATTCCCATTAATGGCAATATGGGAGCTGACATTGATCGGGTCTATGGTCGGAGGTCCATCGGGGTTGACTGGAGGTACTCTGCTTCCTGGGGCGACTACATTATCGTTCTCGCCATGAAGACCAAGGCCGTTATCTGTGTGAGTGGGTGCTACTCGAGAGTTTGACATGTTGATTTCTGAAATCAAAGACACTTACGAGAACAAGCGTAAAACAGTGTGTGTTATGAGAATTAATACCAGGCAATCACCATTACCTTAGCCCCACGGTAGGTGCCAAACTGTTTACCCTTAAAATTGGATAACAATTAAACTTATAATGTGGTTTTAAGGACACGCGATTTCACCTAATACCAATTGATAAATATGAAGATTAGTAACAGAAATTAACAACAAAGTAAAGCAAACCAATGTTGAAACGGAATTCAGCCCTCGAGTTAGAATGCCCTCGAACTGATTGATACTATGATAAGTAAAAACAAGGCAAGCTGATGAACAAGGGAGTGTAAGCTAAAAAGAGTGTTATATTGCTTTGATATGTGTCAATGTAATGTGGTTACAAAATGATTAGAACCATCCTGATATAGTAGAGGAACTCTATCTATGGTACAATTCTAATTACAGAAATAAATCTCATGATTAGCTAAATAATCGCCCTTGATTTGATCTGTTCCGAGATTTCCACCATGATCTTCGACCAGTCACAGATATCTCGCCTTTTCGTTATTATGCTATCTTCGGTCTTGCTCGATGTTTGTCCCGTTCGACCTTGACCATTACCGATTCCGATCTTGCTAGGCACCTCGAATTTGAACTTGGTACCTTATCCTCGTATCCTCAATCAGATATGCTTTGGGGGCCGATTCTCGATTCATCCTCCTGGTCTCGGTTAATCAGCAAAATCGGGTGGGTTCGATTTTAACCGTATACACTATGTAAACAACTTCTCCTATTATTTTGCACAAAGACAATCAACATCAAGTATTGTTGCAAGCTTTTCAACTAGCATTAGACCTCATTGAGAGCCTTCATTTCTGCCGACATGTGCTCTTCATGAAAGAATATGAGAGAAATAAGACAAATGAAACCCTAGATTTATGTAACGGCACAATCACTTTTATAAGTTAGACCCTATATTTTGGATTTCGAATCGATTCATATTTAAATTAAGCCAAATTGTATCCGATCCGATATCCAAAATAATTAAATCTTTAATCCGAAATCCGATCCAAAGAGTTAGAATCCGATCCGAACCAATCCGAATAACATGGATCGATTCGGATTTTCGATTTGACCCAAATAATGCACAACCCTACTCTTGATTAAATAATAAACATGTGTAAATGTCTTGCATTTGTTGATTAAGTGATGAATGTTGTAAAACTAAAAGTGACCTAGTTATTTCATCACCCTTAACAAGATGTCTCGAATTTAATCTATGAACAACAACAACAACGACGACGACGACCCAGTGAAATCCCACTAGTAGGGTCTGGGGAGGGTAGTGTGTACGCAGACCTTACCTCTACCCCGAAGGAGTAGAGAGGCTGTTTCCGAAAGATCCTCGGCTCAATAAGACAAAAAGACAAAAGGAGACAATATCAGTAACAACACAGAAATAATAGGAAAAAAGGAAAAACATGAAATCCAGAAGAAAGATACAAAGCAAAAGCGAAATAGTATCCCTACCAAACTAGTCGCACAAAGTTATGACATAAGGCAACACTCAACTACCTCCTAACCTACAACCCTAATACTCGACCTCCACATGTTCCTATCAAGTGTCATGTCCTCAGAAATCTAAAGCCTCACCATATCCTGCCTGATCACCTCCCCCAATACTTCTTAGGTCGCCCTCTACCTCTTCTCGTGCCCTCCACAACCAGCCGTTCGCACCTCATTACTGGAGCATCTGGGCTTCTCCTCTGAACATGCCCGAACCATTATCTTGAAATATAAATAAAATATTAATAGGAAATAATCTATGAAATATAAATAAAATATTAATAGGAAATATGTAAGCAAATCCAATACGAGTTAATTGAGTTACTGAGTATCATATATCAAGTGATTAAATAAACAAAACATAAATGTCTTAAAAGAATGGATTGATGTTTGGGGACATAAAAGCTCTTTATGCCTTTAACATTCAATAAAATTGGAACCATATAAACTAGTTAATTAAATGAAATTTCTTTTACCGTTAGAGATAGGTTCAGTTGATAGGATCAATTACGAAAAAAAAGAAGATCATTTTATTTAAAAAACATAAATTATTCTAGATCTTTTCATAAAATATTTATACCTCGCATGTACAAGTGACTTCTTTCATTTAACTCCTTTTGAAATAATTTTCAGTAAAATAAAAAATTGACTAATACGTTATGATAAAATTGTCAACCTAAATAAAAACATACTAAGTTTTACTATAATAGGATGAAGTTAGAAATTAAACAAATTCCAGAAATCACTTTAAACAATCTTATACACTGGTTTAGTTACAAATGCATTATCGTAGTTCTAAAGCAAATCACTTAATATCCTTCTACTGACAAATCATAAACAAACATTATTATAGTTCATAATTTTTTTCCTAATCGTGCAGTTAAAACTCCACTAACCTTTTTAAATTTCATATAATAGTTAATCCCCACACAACTGCCCTTAGGTACATGTTAACTTGTACATACTTGCTCGTGCGTAAGAAAAAACTGAATTAAAACAAAGGGTATATTTGTATTAAAAGTTCAACTCGAGAGGAAAGGGAACGATTTTCTCAATTCTATGGAATGATCTCATTCAGTCTGAAATCTTAATGGCTTCATAAGTATCCATTTTTTTAATATCTTTTTATATTCGTGATGTCGGACGAGTTTGTGAATACTTTAATTATTCCACCAAAGAGATACCAGGTAAGTTTGTCCACTAAGATTCGGACAAACAGAAGAAATTACCTAATATTCTTACCTCAAATGCAATTTAAACACGAGACTTTATGATTTTCAACCAATTTACGTCACGCAACGCTAAGTTAAGGAAATTAATTGTAACATCATCCAATTATCGTGGCTTACGGACGAGTTTGTGCACACTTTAACTGTTCTATCTGAGAGGTGCCGGGTAATTCGGTCCACCAAGATCTAGTCTAGACAAATAAAAAGAAATTACCATGTATTTTTTACCTTTGTTGGAATTTGAACTAAGACCTTATGGTTTTCAACCCATATATATCTCATACTGCTCAGTTAACAAAATTAATGGGTAACATCATCCAAAACCGGATGCATGTCTCTTAATCTATCCTCAACATCTCTTATTTACAATAGACTTAATATACATCGCAAGTATATGAGGTAAATTCTTTGACTCAATTGATCTTTTATTCTAGTTCCATCTGTTAAATTCAAGATAAATATTGTTTGAGCGTGCACGTACGTTGTATTATTTTGATTGATTTTGCATTGTCAATTGCGCATACAATTTGTCATGTGTCTTAGGTCAAAAACATCTATTGGAACAAACTTCTTATGTTTCGAGGTGTTGTCTAACTTAAACATCTATTAGAATGACTATTTATGTTTCGAGGTATTGTCAAACTTACGACTTGTATTTAATTTCAAAACAACTGATCTAGTCATGCAAATACACTATCATATGATAGTTTTTCTATAACTAGAACAAATTTGGTAATTTTATAGTTTCTTAATGTCTTCTATGCAAGAAATGTCAATAGAGAAAGGGTTCTGCAATTGAAAGAACAGAAAAGATTTGGCTTAATATGAATTTCACATGTGATGAACATATGTTTTTAAGAGTTGGAAAGTCAAGACTACCTGCTTTAGGGCCTCACAAGCAATGGGTTCTAAGGCATCTAAAGTCTTTCGCCGCCTATTTTTTAGGGCAAAGGGCACTCCTAACTCCTTCTACTTCTCCCAGGGACATGAACCACAGCTTGACCTTCGGTGAAGAAGTCTGTGAGACCCTCATTCGAGGATACCTAAATAGTGAAAGGTCATCCCTTTGCAACGCCGGAAGCTAAGCAAAGTCACGAAACTGGTAGACTATGCAAGGTGATATGGTTGTGCCTGCAACTAAAATTGAAAATATAGTGAATGCAATTTATATGTCATCTTCCATGAATGTTTTTATGAGTGCCAAATGCAATTTATAAGTTATATATATTAGATTTATCATTTATTAGCAGCACATACCAAATGCGACTTATAAGTCGCATATTAAGAATGCGATTTATAAATCTTATTTTACAAGTGCGATTTATAAGTTAAGTGTTTGACAAATACGGTTTATAAATCATATTCCGCGAATGCGAGTTATAAGGCTCATTCGAATGCGATTGTAAGCAGTTCTAATCCCACTTATAAGTTTCAGATAGAAAAATGAAAAGGCCTAAAATAGTTCATCCACATTCTTTTCACTAGACCACTAATAGTCCATAAGTTTTTACTAAAATAGTTCACTTTTGATCATAACCAAAATATTCCGTTAAATTTAAAATTGAGAGTAAACACAACGTTTCATCCCTCAACTGAGACACAGATCCAACCTTTCCATCCCTTTCTTCACGAAATAACATATCATTTGGACTCTAATTAAGCAAATTTAATAACCTTTTTACATTAACAACTTTTAAATAATATTATCTAGTTATAAAATTATACATGATCCATGTATAAATACCGGCATCAATTTAAGCCATTTCATGATAATAAATGAATTTGCAAAACCAATAGAAATTGAAAGTAGAAAACATATTTGATTTAATGACCCTGGTAAGGGAGAACATTGAGGGGTGTGTAATGACTAATGACTAACCACTCCTCTTTATTTAACTTGGACTAAATTTAAAATTACATAAATTCGAGTAAATCACTTCAAGTACCTTTATACACTGGCTTAGTTACAAATGCATCCTCCTGGTTCTAAAGCAAATTCTTAATATCCTTCTACAATGGCAAATCACAAACAAATAATATTGTAGTTAATAATTTTTTTCTTAATTAAAACTCCACTAATCTCTTTAAATTTCATAATAGCTTCAATCAAGACATATATTGAATATTACTTGAGCATTCGTAATTGAAGCGAATTCAAACCCGTTAAATTATTCTTTTAGACACTGTGTTAAGGATATTAACTGGCTTGAAGATTCGTATAATACATATTTTTGTTTATTAAATATAAGTAATGTATTTACAATTGGACCGTATACAATATATAGGTATATATATATACCGTAATTTGCTAAATATTTAAAGCAAACAAGAAAAGGGCAATTTCAAAATGCACTAGTTTATATATATCATCTAAATCAAAATATTCTACATTGCACATCCATTTCCTTGTAATTCCATTATGATTCTAACATTTCACATTAACTTATAGTTAGATCTTATTAAATAGCCAACCAACACGTGATGGTTTGTCTTCATAAAAACCAATAGCTTTTGTTGTAATAAAATCTCTTCTAATTTACTTCTAACTTACTTTATTTATACATAGTTAAAGTTTGAAATTTTTACTTGTGTAAATTTTTTATTACTAAAAAAAAAAAATGACCCTTTCCATTTGACCGTTGCTGCATTAATTATGCATTAGTATGATCAGTATTAAGAAATTCAAAGTTCACATAAAAAATCTAGGGGGTCTAAACAGCAATTTCCCAAACTTGAGGTGGTTATCAAAACAGAACCAGAAAATTACGCGTGGTTCCATCTATAAATACCCGCCTTGCTCATCAATTTATCCCATTTCATGCCCGCTTCGGTGGTCTTGATCTAAAAAATTCCTTAACGACAAAATCCATAACTCAAAAGAACAAATTCAAAAACTGCAAATACTGAATCAATACACAATAAGATTAAAGGTGAATTTTGATTATTTAGTCAATTTGCCCAAAATTGAATCGCTTAAACGGAACCCTAATTCTGATGAACTAAATGACTTGATTTTTGTTTTTGATTGCAGGGAGAAGAGAATTAAGGCGCTATAATGTCGATAGATTTGGTACTGAAACCGTCGTGTAGCAGGTGCGGCTCCACGTCGGAGTTGTACGGAAGCACCTGCAAGCACTTGACTCTTTGCATGTCTTGTGGTAAAAACATGGCTGAGACTCGTGATAAATGCTACGAATGTGGTACTCCGATCACACGACTGATTCGAGTATGTTTCCTCTATTGAACTTGTCATGAGTACTAGAATTTGGGTGAATTTCTATATTTGTCATTACTTTGTTTTGATAATCGAGATGTCTCCGAGAGCCAGTAGCTCAACATTTCGAAACTTAATACTAGGCTTTTGTCTTTGGTTGGCTCGAACTCGTGATGTGCACCTAACACACGCATTATGCATAGCGCTCTTACCACTGGACCATAGCTCTGGGGGCTTTTGTGAGTAATTTCTTACAAGTATGGGAATGGAATGAGTCCGTATAAAGAGGAGTGTATCAAGGATTTAGGAAGAGTTACACCGGTCTTTGCTCCCAATAAATAACTGCATAACATGTGTCTATTCCATAAATTTTGTTTTGCGCATACCTCGACTATTCCATCGGTACCTGCTACCTCCTACCAAAATAACAGTACCAGTTAACTCACCCACCTAGGCTTAGGCAGATGGGAAGAATCACTTAGTGTTTTTGTCTCCGCTGGGATCTATTACATATAATTTTAGTACTTAGGTATGATTGATTAATGTCTCAATTGTGGTTAGTGCTTCTCATAGAGTTGTAGTCTATTTGTTTGGAGCAAAGGCATGGTGTAGGTAGGTTTCTGGTGAGTATTCATATTATGGATCCCAACTAGTTTGGGAGGCATAGTTGATAGATGCTAGTAGTTTCTTTGAGTTTCCGCCAAAATTTCGTGGAGAATTTGGTTTTTTTCCTGGGCTCTGAAGCCTTATGTCCTTTGTTCTTTTGAGGCAACTGGTTAGGTGGACATAGGCTAGGTTTCGCTTCTGCAAAGATATCAGTGTGTTTGAGTTTGACGGTGCTGATTTGGGAGTGCAATTACAGCAAGTAGATGCTAGAGGTTTCATTGACGTAGTTGAGAGATTCAGAACTTCGTGGATATAGTCACCCAATCTGATTTCCCTTTGCTTCTAAATGATAAATAAAATTGCATGGCAGTCGCAACCAACTTTTAGGCCTTTCCCGAGAACATTGGATTACTTTGTCACTCAACGATGTGGAGTTACGTGTAAATATTTGGAGATTCGATTATTAAAGGTGATCATTAATCCAAATAGATTGACTCACTTGTTTATTCCGTATGACTCAATTGATAAAAATAAAGCTTCATCTGTTCTTGAATAAAGACAAATTCACGTTTTGTTTTCCTTTAGACAATGGAGTAAGCAATGGTTGATAGAAGATGTTTGATACATATAGGTAGGTTACATCCGTATACTATGCTCCCCCGTTATCTTCATTTAACCCAAGAACATTATCTTTTCCTCCTTTCTTCCACCAAGATCAAGAGCTTCTGCCACCCTATACTTTCTTCACTACTTTTTTTATATTCATCCTTTGCTTCTCTAGCCTTCTGGTTATATTTTTTATCCTTGTTTTCCTGGTTACTTTCTCATTTTCTAAACATAACTATTTGCCATGCCAATATCAACAATTTTGTCGAGCTTATATTGATTTGATGCGTGAAGCCGTGAACTAGTTCCTTCTTACTTTTGTTAAGATTATCTGAGACCCGAACAAGGATAGTATAAGAGAAAAATGAGGAATATAGGCACTATTGTATAACCTAGTGCTAAAGCTTGCTTCATTAAGGTACATGTATTGATCTGTAGCATGTGTTTGAGAAGAAAATATTACACCTTTCTACTTCTCCAAAATATTCTATGCTCACCCTGCAGAATGTTTTTGGTTAAGTAAAAGCTGGACCAATTGCACTCTTTTTTGTGCCTTATGTTCAAGAGTTCTGAACAGAAATACCGGATGTAAGCTTTTTCTGTTATGGCACTAGTTTCTCAATTGATGTGTTGGAAAGTTGAATGAAGGGGTCTATTTCTGATTCTTTCATTTTGGATTAGGTAGGTGTTTTGTCTGATCTGCTATGATTTTCTGTAATTTTTGTGTAACAGTTCATGTATTCACTTAGAATTGTTCTGGCTTTATTACTATTGATGAAGTTCAGGTTTAATTGCACGAATGCAATTATTTCACGAGCATGACTGATATTAACTGTGTGAAGGCTTAGGCAGTTAGCAGATATAAGAGGTGAAGTGTGTCAAACAGCCTTAAGTTAGGATGTGCTTGCTGCTGCCTGCTCAATAGAAGTTTTTATCTTTCTGGTGCTGAATGGGTTGATTTGCTCTATTTTGTCCAAAATATTTAAGTGAACATCTTAATCGTGCTAATGATATCAGTTAGACGCTTGGTCAGACCACACTTTTGGTAGCTTTGTGGACTGAATTTTTTTTGTCGAAAGCATTCAATCTGTGTCAATTCATGAAAGAATTTGTATGTGATGCAGTATTTACTTTACCCATGGTGCAAAATTGGGTATAAAACTGGTTACTGAAACCATGTTTATGTGCAGGAGTATAATGTTCGGGCTTGCTCCAGCAATGACAAGAATTATTTCATTGCTCGATTTGCTTCAGGCTTACCGAACTTTTCAAAAAAGAAGAATGAGAGTAAATGGACTTTACAAAAAGAAGGTTTGCAAGGACGTCAAGTTACGGATACTTTGCGGGTATGAAATATTTAACAGTATCATCCTCGTTGCATCAGTATACAAATACACACACACACACAAAAATATATATATATTTCTCTAGTATAATAATTTGTATCAAGACAATGAACCTTGAGTGATTAGTTGGATTTCAAGTTACGGCGAAGAGTAGTGTAACTACGCTTAGTGTCCACGAAAACCTGTAAATTTACTGGTACATAAATGACCATGAAGTGAGAGCTGGAATAAACTATTCAGATTGACAATATGGAATATAAACTGTTTAGATTGACTGCATGGAATAACAAGTTGACCATAGGTTGAACATTAATAATATTCTTGATGGATGTCTTCTGTGAAGAATCAATATTCTCAAGGACTTAATTAATTAAACAACTTTAGGAAAGAAAAATGTGTTTTTGAAGCATCAATTCAAAGTCTAAGGCAAAAAGTCGAACCAAAAGAGAGTAAAAAGAAACCGATCTGTCTCGATTTAGTGATGGTTATGCATACATACAAATCAACGATGAATGAAGCTAACTGAATTCTATGCTGCACGGACTCTCCAAAACAGCTGCCGCACCCCTGCTGGATCCTCAAAAAATGCACTACTTTTGGAGGATCTTACACGCAATCAACATTTTCGGAGAGTCCAAGCATCATACTGAATTAACCCAGATTGATCGGACTGACCAAATGTGCACCCTAGCAGGCAACTCGAAGCAACTTCTAATGTCTATGGGTGAAATATAGTACTAGGACTTTTGAGCTAGCTATAGAAAATAAATGAGAATTGCAACTGTTAGTTGCATTGAATTCTTACCATTGATTTGTGACTTGTTAGAGTGGACTTTTCCTTGATTTTCGAGTTGGTGTCTCGTTTGACTCAATTTCTTCTTCAACGCCATAAATATTTGGTTTCTTTTTTTAATCACCGAGACTCCTCCAAAACTTGATGGATAATCAACCCACCCCTCTACCCTTCTCCACTCAAATGCCAGACTCAGTTCACCAGTTAGAATTCAAACTCTCGACATTTGCACATTTTGTGTTGTACTATGTTTACTATTGAACCAAATCCCTGGAGCTAGATCGTTGGTTTTCTTCGAAACACTGACACTATGGATCACTTGGATGTTGACTAATTCACTTGGTAGTATTCTCCACGTTTTTGGCACAGTTGGTGGTTCACCACTTCATTTTGACTAAGCTCCCACCTCCTGCTTGATGCTGAGGGAGTACTTCGCCCTATTCCGTTGAGCCTCTTATGCAGAAGCATGAGAAATATAATTAGATAGAAGGTTCTTAATTATATTTATCAAAAGGTATCTTTTTTTTTTGTGAACAATGTAATAACTAATAGAGACCACATGCTCCGCGTCTTGGATCATAGATATGCTACTATGGGTGCCTGTTCTACTCTTATCAAATTATGATTTTTGGTGGCAGGGCTCTTTTTACTCCTATTGAATGCTTATGAGTTCATTTACGACCTTTATTTTCTACGAATTGCAGGAAAAGTACAAGAATAAACCATGGCTATTAGAGGATGAAACCGGTCAATTTCAGTTCCATGGTCAGCTTGAGGGAGCACAGTCAGCACAATATTATCTATTGATGATGCAGGGTGAAGAGTTGGTTGCTATTCCAGCTGGTTCTTGGTACGCATCTTAGTTTTTGTTGTTTCTGTAGCATTGACGCCAAAAGTACTCTGCAGCTTCGTTTAGATTCTGGATCTGCATCTATTCATTTTTTCCATTGAAATCATTAGGTACAACTTCAACAAAGTTGCCCAATATAAGCAACTTACTCTGGAGGAAGCAGAGGAGAAAATGAAAAATAGAAGGAAAACTGCAGATGGGTACCAGAGATGGATGATGAAAGCAGCAAATAATGGACCTGCTGCCTTCGGTGAAGTAGAAAGATTTGATGACAAGGAAAGTGGATCTGGTGGGACAAGGGGGCGTAAGAAAACTTCTGGTGATGAGGACGAAGGCAACGGTTCGGACCATGGGGATGAAGATGAGGAAGAGGAGGCTGCTAGAAAAAGCAGGCTGGGACTCAACAAAAGAGGCGCTGATGATGATGAAGAGGGTCCCAGAGGGGGTGATCTTGATCTGGATGATGATGATATTGAAAAAGGTCAGTCTTTCTTCTTCCTAGAATGCCTTGCATTGCACATTCGAGATTGCTGCCCATTGATTTAACTATTTAGTGATCTATGATATGCATTTTCATTCTTAATGGTTATGTTGGAAAGCCCAATATCATTCCTCCGTCTAGCTATCAGCTAGCATGATAGTGCTCTCCTGGTATTTTCTCTTTGATATCATCATTTTAAATTGTTTGCATCTTTTTCTTGTAAATTAAGAGTCCACGAATTACCTCAGTTCACAAACATCTCTTATCCTTTCCTACTTTTGAGAATAGGAAATGGCTTCTAACAGCGACTGTTATTATTGTTTCACTCTAGAGTGGGACTTCGTTCATCTGTGGTTCTGTTTTTCTTTTTCCTTGAGGCTAGGGGGCGCAGATTAGCTTGTGCATTAGGTTGTTTCTTGACCATTTGATCAGCTTTTGTTTTCAGATTTCTTTTGTTTCTGCTGAGGTCTCTCATTTCTTTCAGGGGATGATTGGGAGCATGAAGAGATTTTTACGGATGATGATGAAGCTGTTGGGAATGATCCTGAGGAGAGGGAAGATCTGGCTCCTGAAATTCCTGCTCCTCCAGAGATTAAGCAGGTTAGTTATGTGTGGGATTTGCAAATTCTGATAGTAAATAACTTTACATCACGCTGCACCCTGCAGGACTATGTGACATGTATTTGAGGTATGGAGGTTATTGGATAACTATCTTATACAAAAAGCCAGTGCCATATATTTGCCGTATTTTTGTTTGCTCTGCCAGTAAAATAAGTTTGGTTGTTTAGACTCTTTTCTTACTACTGGGACTGGACTCCCTCAGATTACAAAACTTTTTACCTTATTAAAAAACTTTGACATCCTACAAAAGGCATTACTTGAAGGATTACTATAATAAGAAAATATAGTAGGAATTTTTCCTGTTGCTCCAAATGTGTATTGTAACTTTTTTCTTGTCAGTTTTTATGATGTGACATTCAAGTTAACTACCCTCATCAAGGGAATCAGATATTGACAAAGCAAGAGAGTTGAGAATTGGCTTCCTGACCATTAAGATCATACATTAAAAAAATAGTCTATAATGTTTTTTCTGGCCTTGAGTGTGGTTTTGTTGCCAATAGGATGTAGGGAGCCTTGCCCAGCACTGATTAAAGTGTAAGTAAATGTATATCTGTTGTGATACAATTTCCTTTTTCTGAATACTAAGAATGATCTTGAAAATGGACCAGTGTACTTGTTCTTAGTTCCATAAACTTTGCGGGGAATATCATTTGTTGTCAGAAGGAGCTCCACTTCTATGTTTAAATGATATCGTATATGTGAATAGTAAGTACCTACTAATTGGGACGGGGATTTAGTAGGACCATGGATCGAGAAAGTGTGCTTTTGTATTTTGTGTTTTAACGTTCTTCTCTGCAGTTGTGAAGCTCTTATATAATAACTTTTGTCCCTTCTCCGTGTGGTTAGGATGACGATGACGAGGATGAAGGTGATGAAGAGGGAGGGGGTCTGAGTAAATCTGGTAAAGAGCTGAAAAAGTTGCTTGGAAAAGCTAATGGATTGAATGAATCAGATGCTGAGGATGACGATGATGACGATGATGTAAGTTTTGATTCATTATTGGTTGCTAAGTGAAGGTCTCTTTTACTTTTTATGCGCTATTTTCCTTATCCTGGTTGGGAATGATCTAAGTTGGCAGTTTTCTCCATTTGTTAGTTTTGACACGAGTAATTATGTTTTTGCATTCCATGGTTTTAAATCTAAATTGTCTTCTCTTGTTCTGTCTTCATCAGACAGAAGAGGATATTTCACCTGTATTAGCTCCTAAGCCGAAGGAAGCTCCTAAAGAAGAATCGATCGACAACAGCAGTCCTTCGAAACCATCTGCTTCTGGACCCACTCGTGGAACTCCAACTTCAAAATCAGCTAAGACTAAAAGAAAAGCTAATGGTGATGACTCAAAACCAACCAATGGTGCTCCCTTGAAAAAAGTGAAAACAGAAACGGTACGAAATTACTAACTATAATATTTATTTGCTTTTGGCGTGATATGTCCTTTGCATGGGAATATGATGCTGGCAAGGCATAAGTTTCATAACCACCTGGAAAACCACTTGTGGTCCTTTTAGTCTAAAGAATTTAGGAGAAGGAAGAAACGCTAAGTCGGAAAGTTGATTTGCAGTTACTGTTTATCAGAACTATGATGTTAAGACTAACATGTCCATAACCATTTTCTTGATTTTCTAAGGAGGAATTATTTCCTTTCTCCTGTTATATTATTGCTGATCTCCTTCCCTTCATATCGTGCAGGATGCCAAACCTGGGAAAGATGAAACTCCGTCTACTGCGAAGAACAGTGTTCTCCCAAAGGGTGCATCACCCTCTTCCAAAACTGCTCCAAGTCCTGCCACAGGTCCTGTTACTGAAGAAGAAATTAGAGCTGTTCTATTGCAGAGAAAACCAGTGACCACACAGGATCTTGTCAGCCAATTTAAATCTCGTTTAAAATGTAAAGAGGTATGACAAGGCTGGTTTATCGAGATAGATTTGTCCATTGTGGCTCACTGACCTATAGCTGATGCATCTGATCCTCTTCATATTTGAGTTGATCTTGTGTATAAGCATCCCAAAAATGTAAAGCACAACTAGATGTCCTCAGCATAGCTGCATGTCAGCCAAGTTTCGGAACTCCTTTTACTTCTTGTGATATTGTAGGTTCCTCCCTCCCTTACGTGACCGCATTAATTATATTGGTGCAGGATAAGGCTGCTTTTGCTGATGTATTGAGGAAGATCTCCAAGATACAGAAGACCGGTACAGGAACGAGCTATGTTGTGTTACGAGAGAGGTGAATGTTCGTTTTATGTCCATGTTTTTTCTTGTTACCAACTCGATGACGTTGCAGTCTTAAGTTGTATTATGTAACCTTTTTTTTTCTCCTCTGTATTTGACAGGACAAATCAATAGGACGAACCAAGATATCATTGGCTACATACTGGTGGAGATTGGGAGATCTAAGGTGTTGGAAAAGAAACTTAACTTTTTGTCTTGTTGGACGTTCAAAACCTTGTACGGTGAGCAAGCTTTGCTTTGTTTGTAATAGTCTCAAATGATCTTCTTCATAATAGACAAATGACCAAAAATGGGCAATAATTCTGTGCAAAGGGTTGGATAAACTCGTAGATGGATTTGTTCCTCAGAGAAATTGCAATGTGAAACAAGATTAGTATATCCAGTATCTTTTTTAACATCAGTCTAGTTTAATTGCATCTCATATTCTCATGTATCATATTTTGCGAGTAATGGTTGTTGTACGTAGATAATGTCTCAACTATTTGAGTTTTAAGCAATTCCATACGGCAATTCGATTTCGCAAGTAATAGTGACAGCTTAAATGTAACAATTCAAATTGACAAGCAATAGTGACAACATAATAAACGTCTAGAGGACAGAACAAAATCTTTAATATTAATGTGTGTAATGCAACTAATTCGTGGGCGAGCCGTTAGTATACTGGGTAGAGTTATAGGAGATCAGGGTTTAAATTTTAATAGAGTTATCACGTAGACGTACCAGAGGATCACATAATGTTAAAAGTTGACATTACGATTAGTTAATAATTGCATTTAGAAAATCAAGTAATCGTAATATCAAGGTTCTTAGCTTGGTAATACATCTCGTCAGTTGCCAGGTACTACAAAATTGCAATTCCTTTTAGTTTCAATCGTCCCGTAGGTGATATTGCAATGGCAATGAAACGACATACCCAGTGTATTCCAATAAGGGGAGTCTAAGGCTGGTAGCGTATACATAAACCTTATTGTTGCCTTGTGCAAATAGAGATGTTGTTGCCTGGTGCAAGTAGAGATGTTATTTCTGATAGATTCTCGGCTCAGGCAAACACAAACCAGATAGTAAAGCATATTGAAATATAAAACATGGAAAAACAATACAACTAGATAGTAACAAATCGAAGGAGAAACAACATCAAGTAATAGTAGAAAGACAGTACATCCTATGTCAGTCGACCCAATTTCAGAACCAAAAATAGCCCATGTTTTGGAACTTTACCTGCATAGCCCATTTTGCAGATAATGCATAGCCCATTTTCATCGGTTAACCTAGCGACAGCCTCCTTTATCCTTCTTTTTTCTTTCTTCAACTTTTCACCAAAACCTATATCCAAATGCTTCTTCCTCTTTTAACTGCAGTAGTCATTCTCTCATTCAACCTAACACGAAGGCCTTTTCCATTATTGTAATAAACATCTCCTCAAGGAGACTAAATCGCTATTTCTATTTGGAGTCCTCTTTTTTTTTTTTTTGTGCAATGTAATTTTTTTAAGACAAAATGCGTTTATCCTCCATTAATAATTTTTGTTTCTTCTCAAATTGCTGGAAGAGGTTGAAGAGTTGCAGACATCCTCCATTTTTTACCTTCAATTTTCAAGGTAAATAGGTCGACGATGAAGTCAGTGAAGTCATTGGAGAATGAAAAAGAGGTCTTGTGTTGTATTCAAACAATTTTCAAGTTCTTCAGATGATGTTCCAGTTTTATCTTCTTTTATAAAACAATTCCGTCTCCATCTTCTCTCCTCTTTAATTTTCAGATCTAACTTCCTCTGAAAAACTCTCTTTTGATATTTTGATACTGAAATAGAGGTGTAATATTGAACATATGATGTGTTCTGGTATAAATATTGTATAACCACTATTTATACACACTTATACATTATTGTATAATTGTATATAAATGTGTATAATTGTGTATAAATATATATAATTATATATAAATGTGTATGTATGTTCATAACATCACTTATCTTCTTCTTCTCTTTCTCTTATTCTTTTGATATACATTATTATACATTTCATATACAAGTTTATACATAGTTATACATCATTATACATGTACTGCATATGTATAATCAAATTAATTTTTTTTCATGTTTTCTTCCTTTTTCTGGAATAATTCATGTATAAGTCTACTTTCCTTGTTGATTCTCGCCAAATCACGAACTTGCAACAATTGTTTCTAAATTTTACCATATAAGTAGAATCAGCGAAAAATTGGGGGACAACTTGCAGCAGTAAAGACAAATTGGGGCAGAAATATCAAAATTATACAACGGAAGAATTAGAAAATCTCATGACTTCATCTAAATAAGATAATTGTCCTGATTAAACTCTGTTGCCGAATAAAAAAGCTTGAAAATACTCTTTTTTCAAATATTAGCCGATTATTTTTGGGCTACAGATTTGTAAAGTTATGACTGGGCTATAATGTTGCAAGTCAGATGTGTGAGTTGTATTTATGTGAAATTATCCCTAGTAGAAATCCAAGCATAAGACAAAACAAGAATAATACTAAAGCTAGAAGGGAAGAGCACACTATTACTACCAATCTTTTACCCTAATCCTCGACGTTCACAACCTCCTATCAAGGGT
Source organism: Nicotiana attenuata (assembly GCF_001879085.1). Classification (NCBI taxonomy): domain Eukaryota; kingdom Viridiplantae; phylum Streptophyta; class Magnoliopsida; order Solanales; family Solanaceae; genus Nicotiana; species Nicotiana attenuata. Next base: position 68,854 of record NW_017671755.1, read on the forward strand.
CATGTTCTTAGTCAGCTGAAAAAGCCCCGCGTCCTGCCTAATACCTCTCCCCAATACGTCTTTGGTCTTACTCTACCTTTCTGCAGGCCCACCATATTCAACCTCTCACACCTCCTCACAGTGTATGGCCACCTCCTCATCACATGTCCGAATCATTCTAGCCTCACTTTCCGTATCTTATCCTTCACCGGGGGCGCCCCTAGTGCCGAATATCTTCATTCCCGACCCTATCTGTTCTAGTAAATGCTCAAACATCCATCTCAGCATCATTATCTCCATTACTTTCATCTTCTGGACATGTTCTTGATCGGCCAACTCCGCCCATACATCATAGTCAGTCTAACCACCACTTCGTAGAATTTACTTTAAGTCTTGCTAGCACATTCTTATCACACAAGACACCAGAAGCAAGATTCTATTTCATCCACTTTGCTCCAATATTCTATGTGATATCCTCGTCAATCTCCCCTTTACCTTGGATTATTGACCCAAGATACTTGAAACTCTCCCTCTTTGGGGATGACTTGTGTATCAATCCTTATTTCCACTTCAGCTTCATGAGTTACGACACTGAACTTGCCCTCCATTTATTAGGTTTTAGTCATGCTCATCTTGAAACCTTAAATTCCAGTGTCTGTCTCCATATCTCCAGCCTAACGTTAACTCTGCCTCGTATTTCATCAACCAGTCATCCGGAAATAACATGATCCGAACCTCCCCTTGAATGTGCCACACCGGTATATCCATCACCAAGGCAAATAAGAACGGGCTAAGAGCTGAATCCCGATGCAACCCCATCATGACTGAAAAGTGTCCCGAGTCTCCTCCCACTGCCCTTGCCCCAGTCTTAGCTCTGTCATACATATTCTTAAGCGTCCTAATGTAAGCTACAAGAACACCTCCAGCCTCCAAACACCTCCATAGAACTTCCCTTAGGACTTTGTCGTACGCCTTTTCCAGATCAATGAACACCATATGCAAGTCGCTCTTCATTTCTAGATCAATGAACATCATTTGGTAGGAACATTGATGCAGGATAAGGCTGCTTTTGCTGATGTATTGAGGAAGATCTCCAGGATATAGAAGACTGGTACAGGAACGAGCTAGGTTACGTTATGTTACGAGAGAGGTGAATGTCCATTTTAATTTTTGGGTGTGTTTGGTATGAAGGAAAATATTTTCTAATTTTTCCATGTTTGGTTGACTTAAATATTTTAGAAAATATTTTTCTTATGAGTAAAATGTTTTCCAAAATTTTTTCTCAACCTTTAATTGGAGAAAAATGAGTTCATGAAAAAAAAAATTTCAAAACCTTTTTTCAACATTCTTCACCCTATTTCACATTCCACCCCTACCCACCCACCCCAACCCCAACCCCACCCACTTCCATTCGCCCCAAACTTGCCCACCACCCACCCTAAATAGAATTATTAGCAAGAGCACTTTCTTTTCATATTGTAGATGAGAGTACTTTTTTTTTTATTTCAACAAAATGAGTATATTTTTTTATGATGTAGTAAAAGTATTTTCTTTCATTTTAGCAAAACGAGTACTTTTGTTTTCATGAAATAGAAAAAGTATATTTTTCCAACAAAATGAGTATTTTCTTTTCATGATGTAGAAAAAGTTTTTTCTTTCATTTCTACAAACTAAGTATTTTCTTTTCTTGAAATAGAAAAAGTATTTTTTTCCAACAAAACGAGTACTTTCTTTTCCTGATGAAGAAAAAGTATTTTCTTTTTCAACAAAATGAGTAATTTCTTTTCATGTTGTAGAAAAGATACTTTCTTTTTTCAACAAAATAAAGTATTTTATTTTTAGTTATCGAGCTCAATTTTCAATGTTATTTGTGTGAAAAAGTAAAATAGCACATTAGTTCCTTTGGGTTTGTGTGAATTTGAAAAGAATAATTAAATTCTTGAAGAAAAATAGAGTCCTGGGAGGAGGAGTACATGAAACATGGAGATTTTAGGCAAGGTGGGTTGAGGACACGGTCGGACCTAAGCCAAGGGTAGGGGGTCACTGAACCCGTTGGCCTCGGCAAGATTACTAAATATATATATATATATATATATCATCAAGGGAGACTTAAATATTTACTACTGCCCCCAATATCTCAGAAGGCCCCGTGGTAGAGTTGGTTGAGTGCTCTGTCTTAAAAGGAGAATTGAGACTAGTCTGGGACTCTTTATGGGGCGGGGCACTCGTAAAACACCCCTGGGCTTATGTGTGGGGCTTAGTTCCGTGAGACTTACTCCTCGACCGTCGGGGCTTACGCCCCGGACACGCCCAACGCCCAACGTACTGAGCTCGCCTAATAGAACTTTATGCAATTGTATGTAACTAACCTTGTAAATCCTCAAATTTTCTTAATAGATCGTTAACTATTCAAAATTACTTTTTCTTAATCATAAATCATTAAGTTGAGAATATTTTATGTCATAATTAAAATAAAAATTATTGCACGTTATCCACTAAATTGCTACGATAGTAAATTTTAAATAAATCTTTCATTTAAAAGTATTTATTTATTAACTTTTGTTATGTCTTTATTATATTAGTCCATAATTTTTTTATAACTATTTTCCTAAATATTATTTTTCATGTTTACGAAATACAATACTTATTAATTTAATACATCAATATTAGCTAGTAACTATTTACAAATAATTAGTTATCATGATATAGTATGATGAATTATGTGTCACTTTATTAACTTGTTGAAACTTAAAAATAAATGATGCTAGAGAATCATATTTAAATTGTAAATTATATTTTTATATAAATTCTCTTTCAAATAGAAAGCATATTAAATAAAAGGAGTATTTTAAATATCAAATTATAATATCGAAATTCTTTCAAGATAAAATTATAACAAATAATCTATTTAAAATATTTATAAATTATAATTCAACTATGAATAATACAAAAAGTATGACATATATCATAATATGCAAATCAGTTGTAACGTCGTTACAACTAATTTGCATATTATGATATATGTCATACTTTTTGTATTATTCATAGTAGAATTATAATTTATAAATATTTTAAATAGATTATTTGTTATAATTTTATAATTTTAATGTAATTTTTATAATTATTTTTTATTTTATATTATCTTAAAATTCTTGAAATTATTAAAATTTAAAGATCCGTGGGACTTACGCTCCATGTCTCAGGGCTTACGCCTTGCCTCGTCAGAGGTAAAACGTCTCGCCTTACGCCCCGCCTTTTAAAACATTGGTTGAGTGTAGTGCTGAAGCTGCCTGCCCCTCCTTGTTGTCTTTGGATTGAGCCCCAACTTTCACTTTTTTAGGTTTTCCTTTCCTTTACTAATTTCAAAGATGACTTTACTTAGTAGTCAATTAATTTTCTTTTAATTTTATCTTTTTTTAAATTCAATTATCTATTAATACTTGTACATAATATACAACTTAATTAATATTATTCTTTTTTAAGTCTCTCCCTCAAAATCAAAAACTCCAAACTCCTATCTCTGCAAATAAAAAAAATTACAAACCCTTCTCTCTCTATTCAACAATCATTTTGATAAAGTAGCCACATCTATTGATTCTGGCAACGACGACCGAGAATTTGTACTTTGTTAATAAGTTATCATAAAACTTTTAGAGAGTTACACGCCGAAATTCGTTGCTAGTAATTGACATATTAAACACTATATTTTTCAAAAATAGTTTTTCACTCACTAATCAAACAATTCCAAAAAAAATATTTTTAGAAAAACAATTTCCGTGAAAAACATTTCCCTACATACCAAACACACCCTTTATGTCCATGTTTTTTCCCACGTTGTGACGTTGCAGTCTTAAGTTCGTATCATGTAACTCTTTTTGTTTCTCCTCTGTATTATCCCAGGACAAACCAAGATTTATTGGCTACATAATGGTGGAGATTGGGAGAATATTAAGGGGTTGGGACAATAGTATTATACTATTATTATGACAAATCTTAGGAATGGTCTTGAGGAAAGTGAAGTTAAATAACAAAAAAGAATCAAATAATCGGTCAAAACTACTTAATTTGTAGCTGAGGTATAGTAATTAATTGAATTGGGAATAAACAAAATATTCTTTAGACGTACCTATATTTTATTATGTCGAAAGCAATTCATTTTTTTTGTTTCATCATAGAAAGCTTTGGCAAACCAATAATATATATATATATATATATATATATATATATATATATATATATATATATGTATGTATGTATATGTATGTATGTATGTATGTATATGCAGAAGCAGCTCTCGTCGACATCCCTGCTTGCCGAGATAGGGTTATTTTCATCACTTCACATGCAACTCTGTACTAAATTGTGTCTGTCAAACCTCTCTATAACAACCTCGTTTGCTCCGAATATTTTTGGATGTTATAGCGAATTGTTGTTACAGAAGACATATTATAACAGAACATAAAATTTAGTTCCGGAAAAACTTTGCTTTTATAGTAAAGTGATGTTATATAAGGATGTTATAGAGAGGTCCGGCTCTGTGTGAGTGTATATATATATGTCACGACCCCAACCCCAACACAGTGCTAGGCAAGCCCGACTAACTCAACATTCTCAATCCCTCATTTAAAGTTCATTACCAATTAACAGGATTTAAATACCAAATTAACATAATTATAATTCTGTAACGGTAGATAAAATGTGCGAAAATCAAGAAATATCACTACAAAGCCCACCGATCTGGTGTCACGAGTCAAGAGCCTCTAATACAAGTCTGGAAAAATAGCTTAACAAAAGATAGTCTAAAATGCTGAAAGTAAAAAGGATCGAGGGAGAAATCGGGTCTGCGAACGCCAAGCAACTACCTCGATGACTCCGGTGAGATCTGAATAGCAGCAATAGCTCAATCTACGCCTCCGGAATACCTGTATCTGCACGCATGGTGTAGGGAGTAAAGTGAGTACTCCGACTCAGTGAGTAATAGCAATAAATAATGACTGACGGAAAGAAATCTCGTAAAAAGCACTAAGCAGTTCTATATCAAAGCAGTAAGAACATTTAAACAACAACTGAATGAAGAAACCAGGTAAAAATCCTTTAAGCCAGTACTCAACTCATTTACTCCTCACGATCGCCGAAATCATAATTATACTACTGCGGCGTGCAGCCCGATCCATATAGTATACTGCTGCGGCGTGCAGCCCTATCCATATATATATATATATATATATATATATATATATATGCTGCCCGATCCAATAATAATAGTCGACTGCGCTCACTGGGGGTGTGCAGACTCCGGAGGGGCTCCTTCAGCCCAAGCGCTATACTACTGTGGCGTGCAGTCTGATCCATATAAATATACTGCTGTGGCGTGCAGCCCGATCCAATAATATACTGTTGCGGTGTGCAGCCCGATCCGTATAAATATATATACTGCTGCGGCGTGCAGCCCGATCCAATACATATCAAATACCCTCACAATGGGGTTCTCAACCCCTCTCAGTCAATATAAACTTAGCCCCTCGGGCATACTAAGATAGGATAGGGACTCCAGCCCACATGTTACTCTCATTTTGTTTAGCTATTTAGAGCCAGTTCGTATTTTATTAAGCGGTTAGAAACATGACTGAGGGTATGATTTTTACCGAGTAAAGTGAGATTGATCAGTACAAATACCCCTAAGGGTTCTGCAGGTCGGCACAAGGCCCCAAACATGGCAACTAGCCCAAACTAACATTATATTAATTAAGTCTCAGTCAAAATACAATAGAATCAGCAATCGGGATGGACCAAGTCCAAATCCCCAGCAGTAATGGACCCCACGCTCATCATGCATCGTGTGTCTCACCTCAACATAGCAATACGTTGTGCAAATCCGGGGTTTCACACCCTCAGGACATCATTTATAACCATTACTCACCTCAAGCTGGCCAAAGTCCTAGCTCGCTATGCCCTTGCCTCGCAAATCAACCTCCTCGCGCGTCGAATCGGGCGAAAACCACAACGAATACGTTACAATAGGCTAAGGAAATATAACCAATCGAAAAGACTCAAAAAACATCGAAATTTACGAAGTTGGCAAAACCCGAGCCCCGGGCCCACTTCTCGAAAATTCAGAAAATTCACATCACCGGATTCCTTATCTCGCCACGAGTCTATACATATCAAATTTACCAAAATCCGAGCTCAAATGCTCCCTCAAACCCCAAATTTTCATTCAAAAAGTCAAGCCCTAATTCTTCCCCTTTTAATCAAATTTCCATGAATTTAAGTGTTGAATCCACAATTAAACGATGTTTCTAGGCCATAAGACTCACCTCCAATCAATCCCAGTCGAAAACCTCTTTAATCCTCATCAAAAAGCTCTCAAGGTTGTTCAAAAATGGTGGAAATGGACTAAGCTTCGCGGATGAAATAATATAAAAACCCTTCTGCCCAGGTGCCAATTCCTTCTACGCGAACGCGAAAGACTTCTCGCGTTCGCGATGCCCAAAAATATCATTGACCAAATTAACCCTTCGCGAACACGGTGTCCATCCCGCGAACGCGAGGCTTCAGCGGGCTCCACTACGCGAACGCGTCCCATTGACCGCGAACGCGATGAATAAACTCGGCAGGACCCCAGGCCCCTTATACGCGAACGCGGAGCCATACTCGCGAACGTGATGGTCTAGAAAATAGCCTTCCGCGAACGCGATGGACGCCCGCCTGCACAGCTGCTGCATATTTCCACTGCAAATTCTAAGTTCAAATCTTCCCGTTTAGCCATCCGAAATCACCCCGAGGCCCCCGGGACCTCAACCAAAAACTCAAACATGATCCAACACCTTATTCAAACTTGCTCGAATCATCAAAACACCACAAATAACACCTAAACCATCAAATTACATCAAATTCAAGCCTAAGTTCATCCAAATCTTCCGAAACTCGCATTCGATCAAAAACCCAACCAAAACACCTCCGAATGATCTGAAATTTTGCACACACATCCAAAATAACCTAACGAAGCTACAGCAACTCTCGGAATTCCATTCCGACCCTCGGATCAAAATCTCACCTACCAACCGGAATTCGCCAAAATACTAACTTCGCCAATTCAAGCCTATTTCTACACCGAACCTCCAAAATCAATTCCGATCACACTCCTAAGTCACAAATTATCCCCCAAAGCTAACCGAATAACTGGAAATCACATCCGAGCCCTCTAACTCATAGGTAAACGTCCGGTTGACTTTCCAAAACAAGTCTTCCTTAAAGAGACTTAGTGTCTCATTTCCATCCAAAATCAATCCAAATCAACTCATTCGCCCAAGACTCGTATAATAAAACATAAGGAAGCAGAAAATGGGGGAAACGGGGCGGTAACTCACGTGACGACGGGCCGGGTCGTCACACTGCGCCCCCGAATTACTGCCAAAAAGGGACACCGGTAGGTTTGTAGAACAGCCGTACAGTGAGGAAGCGGCTCCACATGCCATACCAAAGACCTTCAAGATGCCCCCATATCTCAAAATCTACGATGGGACGACCGACCCCGAAGATCATGTGACTCACTACACTAGCGCTGTGAAAGGCAACGAGCTCACCAAAGAGCAAGTGTCCTCCGTCTTGCCGAAAAAATTTGGCAACTCTCATTGGAGGGGCATTGACATGGTATTCAAAGTTACTGGCCCGTTCTATAGAAACATTCGAAAAGATGGCCGACAAGTTCGTGATAGCACATGCCAGGGCCAAGAAAGCTGAAACGAGAGTAAACGACATTTTCACCTATAAGCAATCCACATGAGAGGGATTGAGAGACTTCCTCGCCCAGTTCAACAGGGTGAGAATGGCCTTACCAAATATTTTCGAAGTGATGGTCGTCGCAGCTTTTCAAAATGAGTTGAGTAGAGAGGATTCGAGGGCGACCAGAAAGCTACTGAGTCGATTAATGAAGTATCCACCGATCACTTGGGATGAATCCATAATGCCTACTGTGCCGAGGTCAGAGCAGACGATGATGATCTCAATGGACCAACTCGATGAGTCACTTCGGTACAATGCGAGCCAGGAAAGAAAGTGGGGATAATACAAGGAGAGACCACCCAGTATCACGGCCAGGCAGAGAATGACACCAGCCCTATGTCAGGACACCCGTTCCCTCCTTTCGTTATGAAGATGGCCCTGACTAGGTTGAGATCAGGAACTCACATGAACGATAGAGGTATACCCCACTTGTTATCTGCTCACATTTTTTGTATTTCGCCTACAAAGGTGGTCTACGCTCTTGAGAAGCTCAGAATGAAGGTAAAATAGCCACCAAAGATGAGGTCCGACTCAAGCACTAGGAAATCTAACGCCCTTAGCGAGTTCTACCAAGAACGTGAACATAAAATAGAAGACTGCATCGCCCTAAGACTAGAGGTAGCGAACTTGCTGCACCAAGGGCGCCTCAAAGAACTGCTAAGAGATAAAGGTAGGAACAGCTTAGCAAGGGGTCGAGAATGTCCAGGCCCGTCAAAAGCCCCATTCACCAACTCGTACCATCAAGATGATTATTTGCCTCTAGCAACGGCATCAAATTCACCACCACCCACAAGCTCAAAAGATAGATCAGCCGCGAACGGTATGACAAACTCGAATATACTATCATTTTCGATGAATCAGATGCCGATGATTTGACTTTTCCTCACAATGATACACTTGTCATTACTTATTGATGTTAAGAGAATTATGGTAGATGATGGAAGTGGAGCACTATCGAATTACCATCAATAGCACGACAACTCAACAAAAGAAAGATAAGAAAAAAGAAGCATAGCAATCAGCAAGGTCAAGGTTGCCACAAAGTGAAGCCAAGGAAGTCATTATGGAACCTGAGATGGCCGAAGCCACAGATTTAGCCATAGAAAACCCCGACCCCATCCAACAAGATCATAGTGACCTTAGTAAAAAGGCCTACATCGGCAACAAACTCCGTGAATCAGGTAAATTTAGTCAATTCTTAATAACTAACGTAGATTTGTTCAACTATAGTCATGCAAATATACCAGGCATCCCCAAAGAGATCGCCACGCACAAACTAAATGTCAACCCCTTTTACCCTCGGTAAGGCAGGTCCAACAAAAGTTCAACCCCACCATCAATGAGGCCGTCCACAAAGAAGTTGAGAAGTTTTTGGCGAACAGCTCCATCAGGGAGGCGAAGTACCCCAAATGGATTGCCAATGTAGTGATGGTCAAACACTGAAATGGGAAATGGAGGATCTGCGTGGACTTCACATACCTAAACAAAACATACCCAAAAAATTCATTCCCACTTCCATACATCGACCAACTCATCGACGCAACGGCAGGGCACGAGCTATTAACTTTTCTGGATGCCTACTCAAGTTACAACTAATGCTCATGGAGGAAGAAGACCAAGAGAAAACTATGTTCATCACCCAGAAGGGAACATATTGTTATAGGGTCATGCCATTTGGGCTGAAGAACACAGGAGCTACCTATCAAAGGTTGGTCAAAAAAATGTTCAATGATCAACTTGGCAAAACCATGGAGGTATATATCGACGACATGTTGGTCAAGTCCGTGAAGGTAGAGAATCATATCGACCACCTAAAGGAAGCTTTCAATATACTAAGGAAGTATGGAATGAAACTAAACCCCGAGAAATGCGCATTTGGCGTAGCCTCGAGATTTTTTTTGGCTTCTTGGTATCACAATGAGGGATTGAATCAACCTGGATCAAATCAAGTCTATCGACGGGATACCAGAGCAATTGACTACTAAGAAGCAAGTCCAGAGATTGATTGGTCGAATTGCTTCCCTATCTAGATTCATCTCGTGGTTGTCTGATAGATGTTATAGGTTTTTCAGCGTACTCAAAAAGGATAACAGCCTCGAGTGGACTCCCGAGTGCGTACAAGTACTGCGATAATTGAAGGCGTACTTGTCATCATCACCCTTGCTCTAAGAACCCGAGCCCGGGGAGCGCCTCCCTATTTATCTCGCCATTTCGAAAGTGGTGGTAAGTGCGGTCTTGGCTCGAGAAGATAAAGGTAAGGAGTCCCCAATTTATTATTCAGTAAAACACTTGTCGACGCCAAGACGATGTAACCTCACCTCGAGAAACTAGCCTCGGCCCTGATTGTAGCTTCACGAAAGCTTAGACCCTACTTTTAGTGCCACCCTACCTCGGTCATCACCACTTCTCCTTTAAGAAGAATTTTACAAAACCTGAGCTGTCGGGAAGGCTGGCCAAATGGGCCATCGAGTTAAGTGAGCACGACATCACTTATCAGCCTCGCACAACAATAAAGTCGCAAGTGCTCGTTGACTTTGTCACAGACTTTAGCGCAAAAGTAATGCTTGAGCCAGATAAGGAAGCCGCTTAAGCTTCTCTTCAAACACAGAACCTCTGGGTCCTATACACCGATGGCGCATCCAGTGCTTTCGGGTTCGAACTGGGACTCGTGCTTGAGGTTCCCACCGGCGAAATAATTCGCCAATCCATAAGGTTCCCGGATATGACTTACGAGGCCAAATATGAGGCCTAATTTCAGGGTTAAGACTAGCACTCAAATGTGGGGCGAAGCGGTTAAAACACCGTTTTGATTCTCAGCTCGTTGTTAACCAAGTTACTGGGACTTTCCAAATCAAAGAGCAAAGGTTGAAGAAATATCAAACCAAGATCTGAAAATTGCTGCCCAACTTCGACGAATGCCAACTCGACCGAATCCCACGACTCAACATCAAAGCAAACAGCCTCGCCAAATTGGCCGCCACCACCAAAAGAATAACGGCCGGGGACAAGAGCGTAGTTCATCTCCTCAACTCAGCATTAGACCAAATCGAGGTAAAATTTGTAAATTTAACTTGGGGCTGGCGCAACTGTATTATTTCTTATTTGCAAGACGACACTCTCCCAAGCGACAAAAAGGAAGATACAAAGCTGAGGATGCAAGCCGATAGATACAGCCTCCTCCACAACGACTTATACAAAAGAACATACAACAGCCCCTTGGCAAAATGCTTAGGCCCAAACCAAACCCAACGCGTCCTCAAGGAGGTCGACAAAAGTCATTGCGGCATTTATTCCGACGATCGAGTAGTCGCCAGGTGCCTCATACGGGCCGGGTATTATTGGCCCACCATGAAGAAAGACGCCTCAAAATTCGTGAGAAAGTGCGATTAGTGTCAAAAGTACGCCCCAATAATCCACCTAGCAGGCAAACACCTCCACTCTGTCACCTCTCTATGGCCATTTATAAAAGGGGGAATGGACATCGTAGGTCCACTTCTGCCGAGACGAGGTTATGTAAGATTTCTTTTAGTTTTAGCTGACCATCTCTATAAGTGGGCGAAAGCAGGGACATTCTCCCAAGCTCGTGAGCAAGAGGTAATCACCTTCATATGGAAAAACATCATCTGCCGATTCGGCCTACCTAAAGAAATAAGTTGTGACAACGGGCTTCAGTTCACGGGAAAAAGAACTACTGAGTTCTTCAAGAAATGACATATTAAAAGAATACTTTCAACTCCTTACCACCCAACTAGAAACGGACAAGCAGAATCCTCCAATAAGTTAATACTAAACATCTAGAAGAAGAAACTCAAAAAAGCAAAGGGACTGGCCGGAAATACTCCCAAAAAGTATTATAGGCGCACAGAACCACCCCGAAGACGAGCACAAAAGAGACATCTTATTCTTTATTCTATGGAATTGAAGCAGTTATACCAGTCGAAGTCATAGAACCCAGCCTAAGGAATTCCCATGAAAGCGGCACCGGAAACGACTAGAGTAGGAGACAAGATCTCGACGAGGTCGAAGAGTGACGAGACATGGCATACATAAGGATTGTCGTTCAAAAACAGCAAGCAAAATGCTACTAAAACAAAAAGTCGAGGGTTCAATTGCTCAAAATAAGGGACTACGCACTCAAATCCAAAACCCAAGCAAACAAGGATCCACGAGAAGGAAAGTTAGGAACCAACTGGGACGGACCGTACAAAATTATAGGCAAGCAGACAAGGGCTCGTTCCAATTGGAAACGATGGAAGGGAAGCTCCTACCAAACAATTGGAATATCAAACATCTCAAGTACTTCAACATCTAAAAAACAAGAAATGCCCCATAAGTCGTACTCTTTTTCCTCACTTGAGTTTTGTCCTAATAGGTTTTTATCAAGGAGGTTTTTAATAAGGCGACGAGCGGGACACTTCATGGAATGCACGAGATGACTTATCTTTTCATTGCTCGACTCTTCAAGAATCTCCAAGTCGAACAATAAAGGGACTAGATATACTGGAACTGGGAATGGGATGCCAGCCAACACAAAAACTTGTAAATTTTCTCCAAAAATTGCCTAAGGACGAAAAATGATGTAATTGAAACAACAACATTGAAATAATAAAGATACACGTTTGTCAAAACTACTCTCCAAAATGGTACGTTCGACTAGTTCGAACAACACATATCGGCCCCTGGCCTCAACTTAATTTAAAGGTATGTTCGACCAGCTCGAACAAAACCTATCGGCCCCTGGCCTCGACTTAACTTAAAGGTACGTTCGACCAGCTCGAACAACATATATCGGCCCCTGGCCTTGACTTAACATAAAGGTACGTTCGACTATTTCGAACAACACCTATTGGCTCTCAGCCATGACTCAACTTAAAGGTACATTCGACTAGCTCTAACAACACCTATCGTCCCTTCAGCCACGACTCAACTTGTGTGTTCTATCAGATCGAAAAACACCTATCGATCTTTGGCCACATCTCAACTAAGAGATATAATCGATAGTTTGAACAAGGGCTGATATGGCCCATGTATATTCGGCCCAAAGGCTATGGCCACCTAGAGGATAACAACAAAAGGAATACAGAAGCAAAACGTACAAGTACAAAAGCAAAGCATTCAAGTACAGAAGTAAAAGATACAAGTACATAAGCAAAACGCGGAGATAAAAAAGGTGCATGTAAAACAAAAATCAACTTTGATATTCAGATAAAGAGTCTGTATAAAAGCGCTCAAATATGTCAACAAAAATACAAAAAGCTATACAGAAACTAAGGCAGAACATCTAGTGGCCATCACCACTCCGGTCTCCACCATCCTCTCTTTCCCCACCTCGACCGTAAGCAGTATCACTCCAGTCCCTATCTGCGAGCTGGTCCACATCCCCGCCACCTTCCTCGATCTAGGTTGAGGCGTATCAGGGTCAAAGTCGTAGGCAGCCGAGCCTCACAACCTTTGACTCGAGCCTCCTCGATAGCCGTCTCAAAAGCGCAACTCGTCTTCTTCAAATCACGAATAACGTCCAATCGGGCTTCAGCTTGGATGCAATCTTCATACCTCTCTCGGGGAATGTCAGGGAACTCAGAGGCATGAGTTGTAGAGGGCCGCTCGGCCAGTCAGGTGCTCTCATCCTCACCAGCAGAAATTTGCTCGAGCAGGCGAGCATTCTCGACCTCGGTAGCAGAAGCTCGCTCGAGCAGCTCAGAATTCTTATTACCCAACTCCCCAATCCTCTCCTCGAGAACGGCTTACTCAGCCTCTACAGCCGACTAGATGCTATCTCGTTTAGAACGGAGAGTTGTGATCGCCAACTTGAGGATGTCCCCCTTCCTCCGAGAATCTAGTCGAGAGGACTCCGTATGTTCGAGCATCTCTTGCTTCTCAGCAACCTCCCCTTTAAGATCTTCTATATGAAATTGGCACTCGTCCAACTGACTTTGCAGTTGAACCACCTGATTCTGGTGGTCACTAGAATAGGCCTCCACACCCTTGCTCAGTTCGAGCTCTTCCTCTTTCCTCTTCAATGCCCCCTCAAGGATGTTGAACCTCTCCACGGACGCCATCAGCTCCTCGTCTTTTATTGTAGCTCCTCCCTCATGACTGACACATCGACCTCCTCACAGAGCAGCTTTCGAGCATTCTGGTATTTGTCGCGGAACTCCTGGTATTTTCCCTTCAGCCTCTGATAAATATCTTTCCTTTTCTTCTCCTTCCACACACTTTCAATCTCCATCATAATAGTCTACAAAATAAGGAAAAGCGAGAGTTATAGCCCAGAAGAACAAATCAACAAGAATAAGGAACAAAAACACTTACCCTGAGAGCGAGGCTGGCAATGCTCTTCGATAGGGTACCGTCAGTTAGGGTCTTGAGCGTCACCCACTCGACTTCAGGGTAGAGAGGACCGAGAGCGTTTACCACATCCTCGGTATTCTTTAGCATATCACGATCCTTGGGGATCGTGATAGCCTTAAACCTCCCCCCCGTCCTTATCTCAAGCTGGGTGGTTCCTTCGTCAATCATCATCAGGTCGTAAGGGTCCATGTCAGAACTCGATTCGTCACCCCTCATCGATGACACCTCTGCCTCTGTCCCCTTCGGCAGGAGAAGCATCCCCTACTGGCTTGGAAGAAGAAGCCTCCTCTTGCCCTTTTGGCGCAGAGTTATCACCAGTTGTCCCCTATGTAGCTCTCTCCTCCTCGGGGCACGATATCACGTCTACATTATCCTTTTCTAGCTGAAGGGCCTCAGAAGTCACCCCATTCTCATCCCCAATGTGTATCGTCGTTGTTTCCCGTATTAGGATCTCGCCCTCTAACGAGTTGAAGATTGAGGGAACTCCACAAGCGTCCATGGCCTTCCTCTTGCGGGGCCTCAAGTCCTCATCACGTGAAGAAACCTCATTATCTACGTCGATGTGTCAAAACGTAGAAGGAGCAAGCACAGCAGCTGAAACGGGGGCGGAGGCAGAAGTCGCAACGACCTCTCTCCTCCTGAACGAGGGCACGGGCGCCCTATTCCTTCACTACTAAAAAATCAGGTTTTAGCGACAGAAAAATTCTGCAGCTAAATAGAAAAATCCGTTGCTAATCTCATTTAGCGACGGATTAGCTACAGATTATCAAGAAATTCTACTAGCTATGAGCATTTTAGCGATAGATTAGCGACAACGTTCGTAGCTAATTCCAGTTTTTTTTGTAGTTCTTATTTTGGCCCTCCTGGCTGAACCTAGAAAAAAGCATAAGAATTGTGTACGACGGAGGAAGCTAGTATGAATATGATAACGTCCAGAAGAAGGAGATTACCTGTCGAGGGGAGGGCCGGTTTGAACTTTTGAAAGAAGCTTGGCTTGCCACGAATCCCCAGGGGGAAGAACCTGCTTGACCTAGTTAGTGAGACGTCCTGACAAAGGAGGAGGACGACTAGTGGATGCAGGAGAAGAAGTATTACTCAACAAATTTGAAATGAACAAAGTACTTAAAAGGGTAAAAGAAAAAAACACGAACACTTACGTGTATGGTTCCAGGCCTCAGGGAAACCATCGCTATTAGCCACAACGACCTCTGTCTTGACAAAGAGTTAGTCGAGCCAGAAGACTACCTTTATTGCCATTTTCACCATCAAGCATTTTCCTCCACGATGTCGAAGGTTAAACACCGTCCCTCTATAGAAGCTAGGCGCGAACAAATGCACCAAGTGCCCGTGACCTCGACTCCGGAAAGTTCGCCGAACTTTAATAGCATCTTGATAAACTTGAAAACATAGGGGGCGAGCTGCGCAGGGCAAATGCTGTAGTAGCGGAAAAATTCCTCCACCAGCGGGAGGAGGGGGAATGAGTAGCCGATGGAGAATGGGTAGGCAGAGAGAGCGATACCAAGGACGGTGAACGTGCACTTCATCCTCGCCAGTGGGGATTAATTCTACATGGTTGGGAAGGCCAAACATGGCTTTGAATTCACTCAAGCGCCTAGATGTCATTGACGATTGAAATTTTCCAGTCAACACTGAAGGAAGAGCTTCACCCTCTGCAGCGGTGACGACATCTTCCCAGTAAATAGGGAATACAATGACTAAGGGAAAGGCGTGGTTCTCCTCATTAACATTAGAAGGAAGATCAGACATGGCTATGAAATTTATAGAAAGCCGAGATATGGAAGATGAGAGTATGAAAGAAAGTTAAAATTCAGAAGGCAAAGAAGATTCAAGATAAAGAGAGGCACTTATGCAGAGCAAAGATGATTACAAAGGAAGTAAAGTTTGAATAATGAAGAAACAACCCCTATTTATAGAGATGAATGCACTGAGCCCGAAATGGTTCATCATAATTGGCACTAGAATGGAATCGGTAGAACCAATCAAGGTCGGGCGTGAATTGACGCAATGCGTCGGGAATCGGCGTCATCATGACGCATGACATCATGGAATCACTTCTTTTCTTCGACCAGATGGTTCCAGCAAATCACCCGGGAAAATTAGGAGTTTGAAATACGCGGTCCACGAAGAGCCACATTGCCTGTTTGTCATAACGACCACGACCGTTGTTATCCACTCATTGAACTCGCCCACGAAAACGACCTCAACAAGTGGAGTGACTTAATGTATGGGCTAAATATTGACATAATTATATATAATCCTAATAAAATATTAAGAAAGCCTTCTAAGGCCGCCATGTGTCATCAATTTGATTTCAACAGAGGATGGAGGCGAGGTCGAATACTCAATGGAGGATGAAGGTGAGGTCAAGGACTCAACGGAGGTCGAAGACGAGGACAAGCACTCCCTTTAGCAGAGAAGTAACGACTAGTTTTAGAAATAAGACCTTATAGAGAATATTCCTCCCAACTGTACTATTAGGGTTTTTGTGGTCCATGTGTCCTTATAAATAGAGACATATGTAGCTATAGGGGAGGATTGGACACTCATTATAAAAAAAACAACAGATTGACATTCTCCGAAGATTCTTACTTTATCATACACATACAAAATACACCTTTTCTTCATATCTTTATCTATCTTTTCTCCCACGATCCAAGGACAGTCCGAATATTCTAAAGCTTATCATCATTTAATTTGTCAGACAGAATATCAAAGAATCTCACCCTTTTCGGGTGACTCAGATGCATTTATTACATAAATATCATTCATTACTATTTATTGTTCACTACTAGAAATCCGCCTAAAAGCGACCAGTGTTGGTCGCTTATTGGCTAAAAAGCGACCAAAAAGTGACCAAACGGACCTGGTAGCTATATTGATGGTCTCTTTTATTTAGGGACCAAAGTTGGTCGCTAATTGGCGACCAACTTTGGTCTCTAAGTTAAATGGACCAAATATTCCGGATATTGACTATAGAGACCAACTTTGGTCGCTTTATTAATTTAATAATATAAATTTGGCGATCAAAGTTGGTCTCTAAATATAAAATACTTTTTTTATTTATTTATTATTAATCATTAAGAAGCGACCAACTTTGGTCTCTAATCCAAATATTATATTTTAAAATCTGGAAACTAGAGACCAGGGTTGGTCGCTTTTTTATTCAATAATTTATTTATTTTATTAAACTAGTGACCAACTTTGGTCCCTAAATACATGAATTTAATTTATTTTTTATACTTTAGCGACCAACTTTGGTCGCTATATAACCAGAAATTTTATTTTTTTTACGAAATAGCGACCAAGTTTGGTCGCTTCTTCTAGAAATCTGGGTAAGTAGCAACCAACATTGGTCGCTATTCTCCAGAAATTTATTTTTTTTGAACGTGAAAAGCGACCAAATAGAGACCAATGTTGGTCGCTTTTCTGTGTATTATTTTGGCAGAAACTGCCTGTTTTGGCAGCTACACCACCTGCCAGTCATACCAAAACCCTAACAAGCAACAATAACAACAATTCAAACAACAATTCCAATAAGAATACCAAACAACAACCCAACAACAACAACAACAACACAAAAACAACATTAAAAGCTACATTAAAACCAAGAAAGTGTAAATTTCAATAGAACTACCAAACTAAGTTAACTCTTATTACAACCCAATGGAAAACAAATTGTATTTGTCTAGTTCAAATTGTCTAAAATTCATTGATTGTTTGGTACATTATTATCATCACCCTCTGATGAAGTTTCATCATCATCACGGTATTGAGAAGGGTCTATTTGTCGATGATGGGAAGAATGATCACGGGGAGGACGGGAGGAACAGCCACTTGGAGGACGGGACGAACGAGCACGGGGACGGGCAGCCTCTGGCGATGATGGCCAAGACCGGGGAATCGAAAAAGATCCAGCTAGGAGATTTTTGATCTGCTCTTGCATGCCCTGGCACTGAGCGACCACGCCAATGTACTGAGCATCTCTAAGCTTTTCTCTTTCCTTGGACGCTTCTAGCTCGGATGTGAGCTTTGTCACAGTCTCCCGCATAGCGGAGAGGCTCTCCCCATCAAGTTGCTCGGCTTGCGAGGAAGTCCCTATTCCTTGCATTCCACACCTATAGCGATGGAATGTCTTAGTAGGAAGGCCGTATACCTTCCCCCATTTTGGACCGCCTGCAGCCCGCGTCCATAGTCTTTCAACATCCTCGGCCGAAAGTTTGAATGGCGCGCCCGACTCATTAGGTGGCTGGCTGCGTATGAATTCCTCAGCTTCAACTCTGAAGCGATCCTATAAGAAAAAGTAAATTGAATTAGTATTTCAAAATTTATATAAAAGTAAATGAAAATACTTAATGAAAAGTGAAAACTTACATGTACAGTCGAGGCTCGTCCCTCGACCCACCTTTCTTCATCCGTCTCTTTCTTCTTCTTCACAATATGAGTCTCCTTGAATAGCTCATCTTGGTTCATCTGACGGCCCAACGTCTTTTCCTGAAAACTCATAAATTTTAATTAATAAATAGAATAGATATACTTTGAAAATTAAAATAAATTAAGCAATTACGTACCATTCTTCTTTTTATGGTCCCCAGGCTGACCGCACCTCCAGTGTGCAAGGATCCTCCCTTCTCAGATGCGCGAGCTTTCTTTCCCTTTTCGCTCTTCTGTAAGAACTCTGCAGTAAGCCATTGCCTTTGCAAATCATCCCAAAACTCCTGAAGCAACCAGCCAGGCTTGCTGTCTAGCTATGGAGAAAGAATGCGACAACCGCTTGCGAGCTTTGAGATTAAAATTTGCAGCCACGTCCGCGCTATACTGGTATTCCCATACACACTTGCTCTGTATTTCAAAAGTTAAATATTATATGAAAATATCATAAATATAAATAATTATACTGCTTAAAAGAACATTTATACCTTAAATTCATTGAAAATTGCTTCCTTCAGTGAGAATGGGAATTCACGCCAAGACGCATAAGGGGCATCATAAAGCTTTCTAGTTGCTTTGGTGATTATCCTCGTAGTAATATTACTCGGGAGGAACCTGCAATTTAATAAATAAAACAAATTAATATCTTAGTAAAAACTGTACAAAAAAATAAACATAAAAATAACAAATAACTCTTACCCATCACCCTCAGGTACTATGATGATCCTGCCATACTGATCATAATGCACCTCCTCTTCAGCAGCAGTAGCAGCATCAGCATCATCGTCCGAAACATGTGTATCAGAGGCATGTGTGGAAGGAGCAGGGGGGTCAGAGCTACTATCCCGCAAACGAAGGCCTCCAATAGGTGGAGTCGCTGATGAAGATAGATGTGATCCCTGTGACTGCGACATAGTTGCACGGATCGCAAGTGGCTGTGATACTGACTGCTGTGACCCGACTGGCTGTGACACTGATGGCTGTGATCCATGTGGTTGTGACATGGATCGATGCGATCCATGTGATGCTGCTGGGTGGGATCCACGTGGTAGTGAGGCAGGTGGACTGTATGTCGGACGCACAGTCCGATGGCCCTGTGAAGAAACACCCGAGGTCTGCACGAAGGTGTAGGGCTGGTGATGCTGTGGCAGCTCAGTATAGCCATGGGGTAGAGGCTGTGGCATAGTGATAGGCAAATCAGAAGAGGGTGTAAAAGATTGATGAGTAGTATATTCTACCCTCCTCTTTTGCTTCCTAGCCTTATCTCGACCCCGAGAACCACTACCTTCATTGTTACCTTGACCCTTGCCTGTCATCTGCATAATATAATACATATTTAGATTGAAACATATAAGGAAACTATCTATAAACGAGAGTTATCGAAGAAACCAACTTTTTAAAGCTCATCGACGTATTCTTCCTCGTCAGAGAATTCTTCTTCCTCGTCAGAGAATTCTTCTTCCTCACTAGTTTGAGCTTCATCAGTTGATTCTTCTTCCTCGTTTTCTATAATTGTTACTTCATTTATATCAACTTCTTCCAATATGTGTTTAGGATGTTCCAAATCATTTTCTAAAAGTTCGTCCACTATTTGGTGAACACTGGAGATATCGTTTTGATATGCAACATCCAACACATTCTCGACTTCGACCCTACCTACAGGCTTAGTTTTGATTACAACCCACCAATCGGACTTATTCTGCCAAAATGGATAAGGAGCATAATACACTTGCCTAACATTATGTGCAATTATGAAAGGATCATAGCGATTATACTCCCTTGTATGATTAACCTCAATTATGTTGTATTGATTGTGTACTCTCGTACCTCTTGTTAGATTTGGGTCAAACCACTTGCATCTAAAGAGAATAATTTTCTTAAATGGCCAACCTGAATATTCTAGTTCTATTATTCCTTTGAGCACACCATAATAATCAATATCTCCAACTTGGTTGCCATCACCACCTTGAACCCACACCCCACTGTTGTTGCTTTTTTTATTTTTAGAGCAACCCTCTGTATGAAACTTATAACCATTCACAACGTACTTGGAATATGTTGTGACCTCAACACAGGTCCCCAAGATATATCTTTCAAAAATTGATTTACATCATTATTTGGATCATTTTCCTACATATTGTTAACAAAATTCATAAGTTAGCATAACTTCCAAACATTGTTTACCTACATAGTGTTAGAATATTTTAAGGATATACTTACAAATTGTTTGAACCACTTATCAAATGCCGTATATACAGCATCTTGGCCAAATTGACCCACGAAGTGACTGTGACACATCAAATATTTTTAGTAGTTGCATTGAGATGTAATCACAGTAAATTTTATATTTTGATAACTATTAAATCAATACTTACTTGAGAAATGGTACTACTTCGGGACAATTTAGCAACACATGAAGTGTAGCTGACTTGAACTCCATATCACTCAAATTTCTCTTTCTACCATCCTTAGAACATCGGCCTGGTTGATTGAATATGGACATAGGCGGATATAATGGATCATTCGTAAGGGCGACCGTGTGCCTGTTGGGCCTATTCCTAGCACATGGCTCATTACTCTCAAAATAATAAGAACAAAAATGAGCAGTTTCCTTTGCAAGATAAGCTTCGCATATAGATCCTTCAATTCTATTCCTCTGCTTAACAAATTGTTTGCATTTGCCAATTGTCCTACATAATTTCAGGTTAGCCAAGAACATTCAAATAAAATAGAAAATTATATATGGACTATAATATTACCTCTCAAAGGGATACATCCATCTGCATTGAACAGGCCCTCCAAGTCGTGCCTCGTGTACAAGGTGGATTGGAAGGTGTTCCATCACATCAAAAAACCCACATGGAAATATCTTTTCCATCTTACCCGAAGTTACACGAATGTTCTGATCCATCCGGCGTAGGTTT